>NW_015628726.1:2325979-2396411 GCF_001515625.1 Sinocyclocheilus rhinocerous | reverse complement strand
GTATTCGTGTGTTTATTAGTCACGTTGAATTAATGAAAGCTGTTGAATCTTCTGTTTATTCAGCTGCAGCGATAGGCATTTTCTGGGTTTCTTCTGCGAGGCGTATTTGGAGTTTCAGCGCGAGAGCGCTCTCTGGCCTTTGGATGGAGATTTACTGCTGATCACAGAACCGTGCTTCACTGAAAGATACGCATGACAATCGCAGCTTCTGTCGAATCGCGATCTCGATTCCATTTTGATTTATCGTGCAGCCCTAGTGAGTCATCAATAATACTAAAAAATTTACAATATTTGCATTTCCTTAAAGAAACAGGCTAGCAAGACACTTGCAAACACTTTTTTTTGTAAGTTTTTAAATGTTTTTTTCTTATCCAGCTTGATGTTGACAGACAACTATAAACACTGTAAGCCATTCATTGGTTAATTTCCCCCAAAAAGTGTAAACACTTGAGTTCTATGGCACTATCATAACAATCAGTTTGGGGCAGGACTATCTGTCTCATAAGTATTTTACAAGTTGCAAATTGTTATGAGATTTTTAAGATGTAATTTGTCGAAAAATGTACGATTTGGAATAAAAAAATAGTATGCATGAAGCTGCACGCCTAGCCCAATGCCTAAAACTAAACCTCAGTGGGGAATGAGCAGGTTAGAAATTCACACGAATTCGCAACTAAGTTGCCAGTAGCACACCCGAGACTGCAAATCCATAAAACAAAGTTTGAATGGAGTTTATACAATACAATTGAAGCTAAATTAACAGCAGAAAAACTTCCAGAAATGAAAGACAAAAGCAAACACAATTTAATATGCAGAAAAATGTAAGAAAGATGGCAAATTGCAATTAATTATGCACATATTAAATATGCATATATTATATTTTATTATATTATATATTTGGGGTGCCTCAGGGCTCAGTTCTTGGATCACTTCTCTTCTGTCTACAGGGCATCATTAGGTTCTGTCATTCAGAAATATGGCTTTTCATACCACTACATTGCTAAAACTGTCCGGTCCTGCAGATTTGCTTTATTCAACATCACGAAGATCAGACCCTTTCTGTCGGAACATGCTTCACAACTCCTTGTTCAAGCTCTTTTTCTGTCCAGGCTGGACTATTGCAATACTCTCTTGTAAGGTCTTCCAGCCAGTTCTATCAAACCTTTACAATTAATCCAGAATGAGGCAGCACGATCCATTTTTTTACTTTCACGGACTTTTAAAGGTGGCATATCATGAAAATCTGACTTTTCCAGGTTTTAAGTGCTATAATCAGGTCCCCGGTGCATCTACCAACCAAGGAAACATGAAAAAGATTAACCCAGTAACTAATGCCATGGTGAAAGTTTGAGCAAAACATGCTAACTGTTCTGTCTTTGGCTGCACAGACGAGCACAGAACACTAATTAGAGTCCCAGCCTCAGAGGAGACAACAGAGCAGTGGAACTATTGATTTATGTACTGTATATTGCTGCTGCCACACAGATCTAAAATAAACATGCAATTGATTTCCCAGCTGTTTACCTTCACAGACATAACCAAATGTTTTTGTAGCGGCATAGTCAAAGCCAAGGTCACAGCGCCTGGAGGAATGGTAGATTAAATTGTGCAGTGGTCAGTGCTTTAATTCAATGAATCTGTGTGGAATGGATGGGCGTATGTGTGTGTGATGAGGGATAGAACTTAAGGTTATGGGGGCACACAGCGGGACTCTCGAACATTGGACGGATACATATTTTACCCATCGACTCTTTGGCCTCAAATCCCGTGCCGACATCATGACCAGCTCGTGCTCTCAGACAAACTGCCCGTAATTAAAAAAAAACCTCATGGCTTATTAAAACAATACAGCCTGAAAACGCATTACACATGACGGGATGTTGTATTATTCAGCTATTGTATAACAAAATACATTACTATTAGTGCTAATGTGGTTAAAGTAACAAAATAAGATGGAGCACAGAAGAAATATCGGCGTTTTGGGTTTATTATGGCTCGGGAGAAACATTACAGCTACCGTATTTAATGAGATTTGTGCGTTTATTAAGCTGTTTTTCCATTCTGACTGTTTTAGAGACTTGCGAGCACTTTGGGGGCTCGTCATAAACCACAATGTCATAACTGCTAGTTTTATTACTCATTCTGTTAAAAAAGCAGAGATATTTACCTCGTTAAATCCAACAGGAGGCATTTGCTTTGATAAGTAAAACTCTCATTTGCCAACGGGCCTTTTGAGGGACTTCAATGAGAATCCGAATGTACGCCGCTCGTCTTTTTGACTCCCCATTCGCACTGATGCAATCGCCGGCCAAATTGCTTCATTTGAAACGGGTTTAATCTTTCCTCTCGCATTACCGTCAGATTCGCCTGATAACTGTAGGTCATTGTCGATTTGGACACGGCCCCCATAAATTAGGTCATACCTTGTTTGCTACACGTCTCTTTGTCTGGCTGACAAATTGATTTATTTCCTTTTGTAGCTGACGTGGGCTGCCAGATGGCTTGTAACGAATGGTTCACCTGAACTGGGGCTTCTCGTAACCAGAGCGGAATGGTTGAGGCACGTGTATTAGATTGGGGCCCGGACCCTGGGCGAGGCCCTTGAATGGATGCATTAGGACTGAATGAAACGTTGATGGAGATGGAGGATGAGTTGACTGACAGCCTTGGCCCAGTCGAGCCGCCTCTCTGGTGAAGTACCAGCACTGTCAAGTGGAAAATAGAACACACACTCGAGAGCGTCTGCTTTTAAGCAGCACCGCTGGAACACAGGGAGTTTCAGCAGTGCAGGGGCTGTGCAGAAATGTGTGCTTGAGTGGTTTTTTACAGACTCTATCGCACCTCTCATCTGAAAACATTGTATATAATAGGGCTTCGGCTTGGAGGTGCATGTCATCCTGGAGAACAGGTTCAAAATGCAACTCCTCTTCAGTCTTTTTACTGCTCATATTTCTGTTACAGATTGCTTACGTGAGTGATTTTTGAGATAACATTCTGTGCAGCAATCTTCAAAGCTGCAGTTCACATACTGACATAGCTGATATAGATTATGTAAATGACTTACTGGAAAACTGGTTCGTCAGTGCAGCATTCTGTGGTCAAGTAGTTCTGTGTAATGACCTCTAAACCATATACCTGACCAACTGTTTTCCTGCATATCTGTGCTAGTTTTGTGTCTCTGCAGCCTCTTTCTTTTCATATAGTGTATTGATTTGAGTTGAAAATATTAATTTTCATGTACATTAATGCCAAAAAATTTAATAGATTAAATATATAAATCAATTAAATAAATCTCCACCATTCAAAAGTTTCAGCGAGTCTAAATCTGTGTTAGTGAGCACTTCTCCTTTGCCGAGATAATCCATCCACCTCACAGGTGTGGCATATCAAGATGCTGATTAGACAGCATGATTATTGCACATGTGTGCCTTAGGCTGGCCACAATAAAAGGCCACTCTAAAATGTGCACATATTTATATTTATATATGTGTGTGTGTGTAAGTATATTCTTTTCTTAATGTTTTTTCAACGTATCTTATGCTTGCCTATTGATTTAATCAAAAATGCAGCAATATGTGAAATATTATTATTTTTTTGTACTTTAAAATATAATTTATTCCTGTAATTGCAAATCTGAATTTTCAGCAGCCATTACTCCAGTCCTCAGTGTCACACGATCATCTTCAACAATCATTCTAATATGCTGATTGGTACTCAAGAAACATTTCTTTTTATTTTCAATGGTGAAAACAGGAAAAAGTGCTGCTTAAAATTGTGTAAACCATGGCACTTTTTTCAGGATTCTATGATTAGAAAGTTTAAAAGAACCAAATCTATTTAAAACTGACATTTTTGCAACAAATCTTTTACTGCCGCTTTCGATCAATTTAATAACAGTGTAAAGTCTTAAATTATGTGATAATGGTGTTCAGTAAAGGAGTTGAAGTGATTAAATACATTCTCTACATTTTCTTCCTGTTTTCACACTATTATAAACAATTCAATTCCTAAATTTTAGGAAATTTAAATTAATTTTCTACCCTCCTTTTTAATATTAAACATATATAACAAAATGTTCTTTGCTAAATCAGACATATTAGCATGTAGCTCAGTTCAGAAACCTTCATCTGACGGTTAAAAACTGACGGAGTTGACAAAAAAAATTGATGGTGTTGACAAAAATGAATGGTGTTGACAAAGGTCCAGCAGAGGTTACAACAACTGATTGACAAGACAACAAATTAAGACAACTAACTAATTGTTTAACTTTTTTAATTTAATACGACAATCCTTCCAGTGGATGTCTCAATCTGAGTCTCCGTTAGCTTATAAAATACAAGAAGATTATGTCAGGTTCAGTGTAATGGTAAACATTATTATGTGCTGTGCTGTCCTGTAGCTGCAACAGAAATGTTTCTCATATGAATCCAAAGGATCTGTAGCCTGTCTTTAAAACCCATCAGTTACAAAATGTTATTTGTGTCTGACCTGCATGACTAAATTAGAGCAACTGGCATGTTCACTCTCTATGAAGTCCATTACATCAGGGTTTGCTATTGCTGTGATCTCATGAGTGACAGGTTATAAAAATAAAAGTAATAATAAAATGATAATAAGGCATGTAAATCAGGCCAAATATACAGTATATATACGTCTATATTTACAGAATGATGCTTTACATACAGTAGATATTTTTGATTTATTGCTTTTGACCCTACTTCCATATTCTGTGACACACATGAAAATATCTGAAGACAATCGAGGCTCCTCTACAGAATCCTCCAAAATGAGGTCAAAGTGTTACCAGAGCAGCATTTTGTTATTAGGACATTTCTTTTGGAATACTGGGTTGGCATGTGAGCAGCTTATACACTCGGGAGAAAAGTATCTTAGATTCTGACCTGACTTACAAGTTTAAAGAAGGTTTTTTTTTTCTTTTCTTTTCTTGAGATTGCAGGTTGGCAGGTGCCCTGTGTTTGGTGTCGTGCAGATGAAGGTGAACAATCCAGGCACTTCATTATAGTGTCTCGGGGTCTGATTGTTTCAAAGGTCAGGTAAAGAGGGAAGCCTCGCAGGGTTGGTTGATCTCTTGCTTTCTTCTTTTCTGATCTGAGGTGTTGCCATGGAAAAATATTCTCCCAGACACTCCTGGGCAAAGGTCAGACCTGAATCACTGACTGTTATCATACCTGAGATGAGCTCTTAACAACACACCTGCAGAGACGGAGCGTGATCGTTCGCCCCTCTCTGAGACGTGCCGGTTACTGCAGTGCAGAGGACCTGCCGTCAGTTACGCACAACTTTAAACCCGTTTCCCAGGCAACCAACATGCCTGCAAATCGACACGGCAACTTCCCTTGACAAGTCCCTTTGTTAGTGGAGTCACAATTGTAGAGAGAAGGGGCAGAGGAGGAAAAAACAAAACATATGAAACATTAACATGGGATGCGATTCTGACTAAATTAGGGCAACTGGCATGTTCACTCTCTATGAAGTCCATTACATCAGGGTTTGCTATTGCTGTGATCTCATGAGTGACAGGTTATAAAAATAAAAGTAATAATAAAATGATAATAAGGCATGTAAATCAGGCCAAATATACAGTATATATACGTCTATATTTACAGAATGATGCTTTACATACAGTAGATATTTTTGATTTATTGCTTTTGACCCTACTTCCATATTCTGTGACACACATGAAAATATCTGAAGACAATCGAGGCTCCTCTACAGAATCCTCCAAAATGAGGTCAAAGTGTTACCAGAGCAGCATTTTGTTATTAGGACATTTCTTTTGGAATACTGGGTTGGCATGTGAGCAGCTTATACACTCGGGAGAAAAGTATCTTAGATTCTGACCTGACTTACAAGTTTAAAGAAGGTTTTTTTTTTCTTTTCTTTTCTTGAGATTGCAGGTTGGCAGGTGCCCTGTGTTTGGTGTCGTGCAGATGAAGGTGAACAATCCAGGCACTTCATTATAGTGTCTCGGGGTCTGATTGTTTCAAAGGTCAGGTAAAGAGGGAAGCCTCGCAGGGTTGGTTGATCTCTTGCTTTCTTCTTTTCTGATCTGAGGTGTTGCCATGGAAAAATATTCTCCCAGACACTCCTGGGCAAAGGTCAGACCTGAATCACTGACTGTTATCATACCTGAGATGAGCTCTTAACAACACACCTGCAGAGACGGAGCGTGATGTGCCACTGTACTTCAAATTAGAATTCCAACCTCACACCTGGCAAAATTATAAACCCACACCATGAGTCTGATTCTGCCATAAGACATCTTGGTTTCTATTAAAAACATCCAATTTTAAATACGGTTTCCATTACTTTTACTTTTTTTAATGGTGGAAATATAGACAAAAATGTCATCTTAGTTTCTGTTAAAAATATCATGTTATGAATATCAATTTTTAATATTAAAATGAATGAATAATTATAAAAATTTTGCGCTAAATTTGTCAAAATGAAAAAAAAAACATTTTCAAACAATATTAAAAAGAAAAAATCACATTCAAATATATTCTCTAGAGAGCAGGGGCAGAGGAGGAAAAAACAAAACATATGAAACATTAACATGGGATGCGATTCATTGGTGAGGACTCAAACTCGATAGATGCATTGGCGACAGATGAGTCATCAGAGAGTGTTACAACTGAAACTCTGTTATACAGTACATTCAAACCCCGACTGTAACAGCGACTTTTGACAGAATCACAGCACTGGATCTTTGTGAGACATTTGTAGGAGCTTCAAAAGAGTAATTGACTCAAAAATAAAATGCTGTCTTTATTTACCCACCCTTTAGTTGTTCTGTATGCTGTTTTGTCGTAGAACACAAAAGGAGAAATCAAAGTATCTTCACTCATTTTAGCTCTTAAAAAAGAACACCGAAGCACCATCAGCGTAGTTCATATGACGTGTGAGCTGTTTTTCAAGTCTTCTGAAGTCATAAACTAGATTCGTGTGGTGAACAAAACAACATTTACATTTTTGTTCACTGATAACCTTCCTTTCATTGCCTCATTCAGTCATTGAGTTGTAATCGACAACCGAATCAGTCTCATTCACAACCGAATGATTCTTTTCAGTGTGTTCGTTTCAGTTAACCAGGTGATCTGGTTCACAAAACAGCCTCATTCAGACCAATCTGACTCACTATGTTTACATTCATTTTATTTCAGGAATTTGTATTTATTTTGTATTTATATTATGTCACGTAAATGCTTTAGTCTGACTGAATCTGTCTAGCCCGATTTCAGACTAACAGCTTGGACACAACTATTCAGAAAACTGCTGTAGCTTGATTATAATTGCACATGTGAGCTAAAAGTAAAATGGGGTCTGCAGCATTTTTTTTTTAAGTATCCGTTTTTGAGGGTCGAAAACGCCAGGTTAGTGTAAACGACAGGCGTAACCATAGCAAAAGTTATACGTTTTAAAACGAAAACGCACTAGCGTAAATGTAGCCTTAGTCACCATGAAATCAAAATCGACTCTTCTCTTTTTTTTTTTATTATAGAATACTGCAGTGTTAATTATAAATGAATTATGTGCACATAATTTTTATTTGTTGTGTAATGACACGTGCATTCATGCGTTAATCACTCTCCTCCAGCAACCTGTCAATCACATGAGATTGATTGATTCAGTAAATTCAATCAATTCCGGATTGACAAAATCAAGTGCCGTCCTACTTTTTTATTTTTATTATTATAATTTTTTTATTTACCTCATTTGATAAGCTTTTTCTCTTGGATATATATGCGTCACAGTCGGGAAGAAAAGACAGTCACGAATTCCATGCCGACTTTATTGGTCTTTGCTTGAAGATCATCAGCAAATAATGACTTAATTTTTCTCACATAAGTTATAATAATATAAACGTACATTTATTATATTCTGTACTGTGAATATTGCTCTTGATAAATTGTTTGCACTTCTCATTTTTAACTCTGTTTGGATAAGTGTCTGCTAAATGTCGAAATATACTTGAATTTTTTTTTTTTTTTAATCTTGGTTTATAGCATGCAAGTTATTGATTTTTATGATGTTTTTATTTTGCCACTTTGGAATTTGACGAGCATTATGGACTTAAATGAAAATCAGAACCATGAAGATTCTTTAAAATTCTCCTTTCATAATTAAAAAAAGAGAGAGTGAGTTAATAATGACAGAATTTTCATTTTCAGCTGAATTATTCTAAATAATTCCTTTTGTTTCTTAAAATAACGGCACACAAACACTTGCTTTTTCCCTCTTTGCATTGGTGCGGCCTGAGAGGGTGCAAGCTTTGCCCTGCTGCTGTAGTGTTGCTTTGTGCAGTAAGCGCTGACTCACTGTTTGCTTGTTCAGTGGGAGGTTTTTGGTTCTGTGTGGGGGAAGGCCAGAGATCGGGTCTCCAAGGGGGGAGGCGGATGATGTGGTCTTACGCAATCAAACGCCGCCTCTCACTCCTCACCAGCTTTAGTGAACATTATCAACATCATCCACAGATAGCCGTGGGGCAAGTGTTGTTTCCAGGCTTATGCTATCTGGGTGGATTTGTACAAATACAATATTAATATCTAATACCAACAGTGTCTCCTTCAGCTGTACTCTAGCATGTCAAAGTTTTACAGTCCATGTTCCAGAAGTTCAGAAACTCACGAATCACAAGTAGATGGGTCACAGATGAACATGAATCTGGCAACATTTTATTATGTTGGTTGTTGTACGTATCGTGGCAGTTCGGGAATGAAATGAGTGGAGCTAAAAGGTTAATGCTCTATGTTTGAATATAACGTACCACATACATTAAACCTTACCCTAAATCTAACAGATAGTGTTGACTAGGGCTGCACGATAAATCGCATGCAATATTTAACGCGCATCTTGCCAATAAAACCATTCTGTAATCAGTCTCTGAATAAATATCGCATGCGATTTATCGTGCAGCCCTAGTGTTGACTTTGTATTGCAAGTTGCCGGGTGAGCTACCGAGCAAGTTTACTTTGTCAGAAAAGACATTCATATTGAGCTGGTTATGTGATGTAACCATAACATTTTATTATTTTACAAACCATGCACTATGGTAAAAGGACATGGCATTAAATAAAATTATAATACTACTACTACTACTACTACTACTATGGTAAAAACGTTTTGAGATCCATAACATAGTATTGTGCAAGGAATTGCTTGAAAAGAAGTCTTTATTAATCTGTAATCTGCCCCTTTAATTGTAATGTGTGTGAAAAGGAATACAAGTTTTGGAAGTTTTCCCGGAGTTTTGCAAAAATGTAGGCAGAGGCACATTTTTCCAATGAGCCTGGGTTGGTAATATGGCTCCGGCTTCCTCTCACCTGGAGAGCACAGCTAGCTTTACATCAATCCTCCTAATGTGATCCTAAATTAAGATCTTGCGTTCCAATCAGTAAGCTGTAAGCTCTGGAGGAGTTCCTCGTGCACATTACCGGATTTGGCCTGGTTTTCGGGTGGTTAATTATATAATTTTAATTGTGCAATCTGCTTTTTCCACTTTCTTTGTCTTTCCCCCTTCTGTCTCTCATTTCCGGAGTCGTTCAGTGGCATATTGCTCAAGGATACGCAGTGATGCAAGACTAGGGAAATCTATGTTCCCAGACTAAGGTCGACTTGAAGACGCAAGGCGCCTGGATGATAAGGGGAAGGCTTCTGACAGCCCCTGGTGTGGACTTCATGCCGGCATTACGGTTCGGAGTGAATGTTTCTGTGGTGCCAGGTGGCGCCGGAGGTCACTGTTTCCACAAAGGCACTGATGATGCCACCACTGGTCTGAAACAGAAGGAAATGAACTCCAGCCAGTGGGGAGACTCGACTCTGATTTGCCTCCTGCTGAAGCATTACACCCCCCAGGGTGATGTGCTCTGCCTTTATATAACCCTGGCCCTTGGACGGTCGCACTCGAACAAAATCGATTGACTCTCACAAGGGGATATGGCACAGAAAGGGCTCTCTCTTTGGTTCATGTGAGAACTGCGTCGCTTGTTTAAAAGAGATTGCAAAATCATGATTCGGTTTAATCCGAAGGCAGGGAGGGAATATTTAACTGCTCCCTGCTTGCTTCTTTGTATGACTCTAGTGTATTTGGCTCCTTTTCAAAATCTCTCTCTTTTTCACCCACTGCAGATTTCATTTCTTTCAGGGCTAAAGCTGTTCCATTTTCCCATTAAGTTTCCTCTTTGTACGCTCAATTGTCAGCTCGTTCAACTTCTTACCTACCTGCGCACTGTGAAATGCATTGCCCCAAGAAATGCAGATTAATTTACAATGAGATTTGTATTTTAAACCATGACAATGAAGGCATTAGCCTTTTAGCTGGGTGCTATTATATAAGCCTATGGCATACTAAACTTACTCATTCACCGGTTTATGCTATTTAAGAGTGAAAACGCTATGCACGTGTGCAAATGAATATGCATATGTCTATATTCATTGTATCTGAGGAAATAATGAGCATCAGAATGAGAGCAGACGAGTGAGTTAGCATGTGTTTTGACCTACTCGCTCCTTATGAAATTGCAACAGGATGCAACCGTTTACTGAGCTGCTTTCATCAGTGCAAATTTACTTATCTCTGAGAGCCTGGTCTCATTTCACATGCCTTTTGTCGCTGAATCAAAATGGATGCCTGGAGCTAAATGTAAAACCACACTGGTTCCGTTCCCACACATTTCATTTCAGTAAGCGCTCTTATAAGTGGATTAGCTCAACATATACATACCCAACGCCCAAGACGCAGAATTTAGTATTTCACACTGTCTTACCAGAAGACACACCAAGTACCGTAAGTTAATGCTAAAAAGATTATTTACAAATGACTTGTTTTTTCATCTTTCATTTTAAACCTTGAGGTCAGTGATTGACAGAGAATTTGTCTTTTACAGCATTTTCTAATTGTCATTTGTTGCATCGTAAGCTACACTTTTTAGCTTTAGGCTATACATTTTGAAAAGGGGCATTATGTTGATGTGTTTTACTATGTGTACCAGACGGTATGCAGAATGCTAGCTAATTGCTTACTGTAGTCTGTGCAGTACACTGCCTACATCTTTTAAATTGAATGGCAAACAGTATAAAACATCTAAGGGATAATGTACAACCAGTCCTGATGTGTATCAGAGGGGTCTTGCAACACCCTGAAGGGGTTTATTTTGAAAATAATTACTGGCTAACTGTACATTACCTCAATTACACAGCTACTTACCAAATAAATAAATAAATAGACATTAAATATTGATTTGAGCTGAGTTATTTTACTACGTGAGAAGAAAGAGTCCATCGAGCAGTACAAGAGACATGAAACTAGCACAGTTTGTGTATAATTTGTGAGTGCCAGTCAGTTCAGCATTTATTGCATTATGATTGTTATTTGGGAAGCTAAATTAAACCCTTACAAAAATACAGTTAGATGATTAAAAATGTCGAAGCTCTCATCTTGATACGGAATCAAACCTTTTTGTTATTGCTAGTCAGGAGCAAACAAACTTAAACGTTGGCAGTGACATTCACTAAGTCTAAGCGATGGGGAAAATTGTTTGGCTGGGCAAGATGTTATTTTACATAAACTCTGAAAAGCTCTTAAATCATAAATATCCACCATGACTGACTTTTTCCTCATTCACCGTCCTTCTCTTAAGATTTCACCCCATTGCAGAAGGGATTCAGAAATGCTGGGTTCAATTAAGCACACTCTTTTTGTGTCTCTCTTCTTCCTCCCCTGAGATCCGGAGACACCATCTCAAAAGTCTGTTAGAGTCCTGCATTTGTGATGGAAATCAGGTTTCCCACCAAGAAAACTAGTTTGCAGATGTTTACTATTTAAATGCTAATTTGTGGGTCTACAAAATGCTGACAGTTTGTGGAGAAGTCTGGGTTGTTTTGGGTTTATGGCTGATCTGCTGTCAGTTTAAAATTACACAGGAATGATAATTTAGTTTTTCCCTCAATTATATTGTCAGGTGAAGTGTGTCAAAATGTGTGTTTTCAAACAGGTTTGACCCCGAACACTCCTCCCATCTTCCATTGGTTAGTCAAAAATGTAGTCCCATCCAAAACTCACGCTAAAAAGGATTAATAATTAATTTTTGTGGTTGATAAAATATTTGCTTGCTTAAATGAATATGACTGAATCTAAAACATATTGAAAATGCTTAAAGGAATAGTGCATGCAAAAATGAACATTTTCTGAAAATTTACTCGCCCTCAGGCCATTTGAGATGTATATTTGTTTGTTTATACATCAGAACAGATTTGGAGAAATGTAAGCCTATTTAAAACACGTTCATAATTTAGAAAATGTAGTTAATACTTGCATCATTAATGATTTATTTTATCCACCCGCGACCCACCCGCAAATAATCAGAATGCATTTTTTTATTACCCGACCCACCCGATCCGCGGATTATCCGCAGCGCCCGCGGATATAACCGCCATCCGCGCATCACTAATATGTATAGACCTTATGCGTCAGAGAAACTAGTGCACAGCACAATTAGAATTTGCATTTTGTCATTGAACTTCTGTTTTTACAGAAAGATTTTAAAATGAGCGGTTCATGTATAAATTTGTATGACTTTACCTTTATGCAGTGTTGAAAAGGGGTGGGGCTATATATAAATATTATGTATGCAGTGGCGCACCACACATCTGTGAACGAGATGAGGCCCCTCCCACCAGCAGTGATGTCATGTATGAAAATTTATTCTGCACCTGCTGCAACATACTACTGATTCCGTCTCCCCCATAACTGATTTAACAGTAATGAATGTGGTGAATTATCATTGCATTGATGCATTTGATGTTATTATTGAATAACATATTACAGGCTATATAATGTGGGTATTTGATATCGCTTTTAATCAGACTGAAATCCCTGCAGGAATAAATATTTAGTCTTTGAACGTAGAGGCAAAAGTGCCACTGCTCTGATTTGATTGTTACTTTAGCAATAGTAGGAGTATCATTCAACAATAATAATACACAGACATCTGTTATAGGCCCTGGGTCTACATATTTTATTTAACAGTAAGCGCAGTGAAATTCTTGTAGGCTAATGGCCAGCACACGTGTTAATTTAAACACTGGCCTACATAAGCATCACTAATTGTAGAAAAGAAATTATACAAGCTAGACTCATGTCTTGCAGTAAGGAAATGAACAGTAAAAAAAAAAAAAAACTATAAGAAAACCATACATTAAATAAATAACTCTATACTTTAGGATATATGCTACAGTTTGAGAAAAAAAAGTACCTTTCTATACACACTAACATACCAACTTTTGACGAATAACTTATTTATTCTTTTTATCAACTGACTACAAGAAACAAACAAACAAAAACTTTACCAAATCCTTTGCTCTCTCTGAGCGTTTTGGTGCCCAAAATCTTTCACTGCAGCTTTCATGTCAATGTTTCGCGCACAGGCATTCTCAGTACTCAGAAGAGCTAAACTCGACAGTCTTTGTTGGAATGTTATGCTCCGGAGAAATGTCTTGATCACTTTCAATTTTGAGAGCGAACGGCAGCAATTGCATGGCAGAGTCTGGTGCCAAGACGTCAGTGTACTGAACCGCTAAAGCCTAGTTCACACTACAGGATTTAAGTTAACGAGCTCGCCGACAGGTCGGGCTGTGATCGGGGGAAAATCAGCAGGTGATCGGCGCTCGGCGATCTTAAACAGCTGATAAAAGCATCACAATAATCCACAAGTAATCCACACGACTCCAGTCCATCAATGAATGTCTTGTGATGTGAAAAGCTGCGTGTTTGTAAGAAACAAATCCATAATGAAGATGTTTTTTTTCAAATTCAAACCATTGCTTCCAGCTAAAATATGAGTCCTCTATCCATAATAGTGCTTTCTCCTTTGAAATAGCACTGTTAACAAGCGAAAAGTCCAAAACGGGGGGACTGTTTTGGACTTTTCGCTTGTTAACAGTGCTATTTCCCCACTGGTGTGTTATTGTGGGTTATGGACTGGTATTTTTTACCAGAAACAACAGTTTAAAGTTAAAACGCCTGAATGATAGATGGAAGCCATGGACTGCGGAGGATTGGTGAGCAAGTGATGTAATGCTAAATGTCTCTAAATCTGTTCCTAAGAAGAAACAAACTCATCTACATCTTGAATGACCTAGAATGAGTGAGTAAATGTTCATGTCTGGGTGAACGATTTCTTTGTGTCGTTTTCTTAATCTTCAGATGTTTTATAATTGAACCGAGGCAGCCTGTTCAAGAGCCTCTGTTTTGAATGGTCTGGATTGTCTTGCCAAGCTGAAAGAAACTCGCATGCATATCCAATAAAGAATTTTATTTTTTGTCCTGTTTTCTCAGTGAAGGAAGAGGAATGCAGCCACAAACCCCCATGGTTGATCAGGGAATAATGTTGGAGCCGATTGTTTGTGGCAGGTTTTATTGGAGCTGGTTGTTGGATGTGTTTTATTGATGGCTCTGTTCAGGGAATCCCAGATAATGAATGATTTATGCACACTTACATAATTCAGTTCTTCACACATGCTGAAACTTCACATCACATGCAGCGTCTGCGTATACTCAGTGTGAAAAGTGTTTCTGCTTCAGCTATGGTTGAACTCCTTTATGTATACATCACGTGGTGTCAGGTGTCGTGACGAGCTACAGCCAATGAGAGAGCACGGCATAGGTTGAGGTCACTGGAAGAAAAACAACAGCAGCAACATGGCTTAAAGAAAAGTTTGGAGCAAAATGTTTCATCGAGCAAACAGCTTGCAGCACTAATTTCTTCCCGACATCCATTTTCAAATAAACAACTCCTGTTTCACGTGTTGTTTCGCGTCATTCCCGTTCCAATTCTCGCGTGTGTTTTCGTGACAAAACGTGGTTTGTAGAGTCATTGGGTGACAGAGTTGTTGTATAGATCCCCCTGTTGCAGATCATTTACATAGTCATGTAGTGTGAACACCACAACGACTTAAAGACAGACAGTCAAGTCATGTAGTCGGAACAGCACAGCGATCTGCCGATGTTTAAATTCGTGTAGTGGGAACTTGGCTTAAAGCGTTTGCCAGTTGAAGCAAGTCATTGTCACAGAAGCGCAGCAACGGACCAGGGCACGAAAACATAGTTTGCATCATCAAGGTGTAGCTTGTTGGAGGTTACTCCAACAAAACTAAATTTAAGGGTAAGAACAGGTAGAAATAGCTCTTTAAAATAACAATTGCACGTTGCCACTTTTTTACAATGGGAGGTAAACGCTTAGCGTAAAATTTAGCATGTTGCGTTCATATTCTGGGCTCTTCAGCAGAGTTTGATCTTCTGATATCATTGTCTTGCATTAAGCATTAAGCGTAAAAATATCCGCTTCGATTATGGTGTGAAATGTGAGAAAAAAAATTATTTTCCCTGGTTCTTGTTTTAGAACATTAAACCAAGTTAAGACTTTTTTTACGTGCTTTTCTACTCTTTCACAGTGCCTCGAGCATGCATTCTAAAAACACAGCGGTCAAATCAAAAGAAGTTTAAAAGATTAAAAAAGAGACCTTAAGTTTTTCCAAATTTCACTGCTGCGTCTTGAGTTTTTCAAAGCGAAAACACGTTTTTTGTGATTTGTAAATGCCTTTTAGAATGTCCTGCAACGGGGCCCCTCAAATAGGTGGGGCCCCCACGCACTGCGGGGATGTCCCGTACGCCACTGTATGTATGTATATATATATGTATGATTTTTCACAAAAAATAATAAGCAGCACAACTGTTTATTGGAGCTGGTTGTTGGATGTGTTTTATTGATGGCTCTGTTCAGGGAATCCCAGATAATGAATGATTTATGCACACTTACATAATTCAGTTCTTCACACATGCTGAAACTTCACATCACATGCAGCGTCTGCGTATACTCAGTGTGAAAAGTGTTTCTGCTTCAGCTATGGTTGAACTCCTTTATGTATCAACAGCTGATGATAAAGGATGCCACATGCCACAGAGACTGAATCAAACCGGCCCTGAATTCCATTTTCTTCTGGCTTTCATTATGTGTTCTGTCCTCTCTATCTCTCTCAACGCTGGAGTTGAAGGAATAGTTCAGCCAAAAATGAAAATTCTGTCATCATTTATCGTGTTGTTCCAAACCCGTATGACTTTCTTTCATCCATTTTTTGAATGGTCATTAAATGTTTTTTTTTTCTGTAAAACAGAGCATGAATAGAGTCTGACAAGCTCCAAAAAGATGAAAAATGGATCACCATAAAATCCACATGACTTATGCACTATGTTCCTAGTTTTCTGAAGTATATGTATTAGTGATGCGCGGATGAGCTAAAACGTCACCCGAATCCGCAGCTTCAAATAAATTATCCACCCGCCAACCGCCCGCACCTGTATTTTTGTCTGATTTAGATAACCGCACCCGACCCGCACCCGATCATCACATTAGGGTTTACATAGTCATGTAGTGTGAACACCACAACGACTTAAAGACAGACAGTCAAGTCATGTAGTCGGAACAGCACAGCGATCTGCCGATGTTTAAATTCGTGTAGTGGGAACTTGGCTTAAAGCGTTTGCCAGTTGAAGCAAGTCATTGTCACAGAAGCGCAGCAACGGACCAGGGCACGAAAACATAGTTTGCATCATCAAGGTGTAGCTTGTTGGAGGTTACTCCAACAAAACTAAATTTAAGGGTAAGAACAGGTAGAAATAGCTCTTTAAAATAACAATTGCACGTTGCCACTTTTTTACAATGGGAGGTAAACGCTTAGCGTAAAATTTAGCATGTTGCGTTCATATTCTGGGCTCTTCAGCAGAGTTTGATCTTCTGATATCACTGTCTTGCATTAAGCATTAAGCGTAAAAATATCCGCTTCGATTATGGTGTGAAATGTGAGAAAAAAAATTATTTTCCCTGGTTCTTGTTTTAGAACATTAAACCAAGTTAAGACTTTTTTTACGTGCTTTTCTAATCTTTCACAGTGCCTCGAGCATGCATTCTAAAAACACAGCGGTCAAATCAAAAGAAGTTTAAAAGATTAAAAAAGAGACCTTAAGTTTTTCCAAATTTCACTGCTGCGTCTTGAGTTTTTCAAAGCGAAAACACGTTTTTTGTGATTTGTAAATGCCTTTTAGAATGTCCTGCAACGGGGCCCCTCAAATAGGTGGGGCCCCCACACACTGCGGGAATGTCCCGTACGCCACTGTATGTATGTATGTATATATATGTGTATGATTTTTCACAAAAAATATTAAGCAGCACAACTGTTTTTAACAGTGGAAATAATATGAAATGCCGTTTTTTGTGATTTGTAAATGCCTTTTAGAATGTCCTGCAACGGGGCCCCTCAAATAGGTGGGGCCCCCACGCACTGCGGGGATGTCCCGTACGCCACTGTATGTATGTATATATATATGTATGATTTTTCACAAAAAATAATAAGCAGCACAACTGTTTTTAACAGTGGACATACTATGAAATGTTTCTTTAGCACCAAAACAGCATATTAGAACGCTTTCTGAAAGATCATGTGACCCACTGAAGACTAGAGTAATTATACTATAAAGTATACTTAAATATTAACATTTTAAATATATTCAAATAGAAAGCAGTCATTTTAAATAGTTGTTGCTGTATTTTTGATCAAATAAATGCAGACGTCTTCCAAAAACATAAAAAAAAATACAAATTAAATTAAAAATCTTACCAACCCCACACTTTTAAACGTGTGTGTGTGTGTGTAAATAGCACTTTTATCTGTAGTGTGCATTTAAAGATTTCTGTTCTGGCATGATAATATCTTTGAATAATCTGTTTTTGGAGGCTTTTCTCAGCAAATATTGATATGCAGTTATTTTTTTGTTATTACATTAAATAAATAATCATATCGTGTAATGAATTAGATTACATTTTGTAATCAGTTGAAAGCCTTGAGGAAAACATTAAGATTGTATTCATCCTTTTTTTTTTTTTAAATCAAAAGTGTGAAGAGAGAAAATAATGTTATACAATTAGCATTTTGATTGAAATTGTGGATAGAAATGTTTGAACTTCCTGCGTGCTTTACTAATGCACTGTTTGATTTAACAATATAAACTTTTGTAGACTGTTTACATCTATTACCTGTGTCTGACACCCGTAAAATGTATGTCACATCAGTCACCATCTTCCTCTCGGCTTCCCTACGTTGTAGTTATGAATGTCTTCCCTTTTACATCCTGTATTCTCACTGTATATTTCCTCTTGAGGAAGGCTAGCTTTGCCAGGAGACTGGTTATCGCACCATGTTTGATTTGTCTGTCTCTTATCTGAGCGTGGTGATAAGGAAAGGCATCCACCAGAATGCAGGATATATCAGGACAGGCTGAAAGACTGCTTTTCCTCTTTTCCATTCCGTCTTTGGAAACGCTATCCAACGATGTGAATACCAATCGGCTGTGTTAAAAGGAGTCTGTTTTGTTCAGTTAAATCAGCATACATGTTATTCCTGTGATTAATTTTTGTAAAGCAGCTCTACATTCTGTCTTGCTGGTCATCACCGTTACGCCCCTGCAGCACTTGAGAAAAGTGCAGGAGAAAATCACTGCATGTTCCACCCTCTAAGCAGGCAATTGTGCATTAATGCATCAGTTTCAGCCTCTGTAAGCGAGCGGGACGGATTGCCCTTCACCTTTTCGTGTCTGTAAATGTCTGAGCATGTAGGATAGTGAAAGAATCTTTATTTATTCAAAGAGCAGCCCAAGGTGTCAGATTAAAGAAGCCATGTGCATAAACTGGAGAATTCTACAAAGGATCATGTGTCATTGATTTAGGACCATTCACAAGTGAGAGAACAATTATCTCGGATTTTATTGACTGTTGAGAAGAAAATGTCATGCATTTTGACTGATTGGTTTATATTTGATATTCTCTGTGTCATGTTGTCTTGGGCATTGGAAGCAATATTTCTGGTAGGGCCCTTGTTTTTGTGGAGAGAAAAAAACTAAAACTTTTTGTCATTTTTTTGCTCTGTTGGTCCTGTTGTGATGCTTAATCGAACCTGTATCAGGTGTATGAACTGTACAGCAGGCTATGCAGCCTATAGAAAGCAACTGTCTCTGCTTTCTATTGATTTGTTGATTGGTTATTCAAGTTATTGTCAGACTCTGTTCCGTGTTTTGTGTGTGTGTGTTTTCCTCCCCCCATGTGCTCCATGTTTATTTTATGCCCATGTTTGGTTCCCTTCCTGTTCCTGTCATGATTGTGTGTTCATGGTTTCCAGGTGTGTCTTATTATTAGTTATCCTCCTCACCTGTCTGCCCCTCGTTATCTGCCCTATTTGTGTTCCACCCCGTTTGATTCTACCTTGTCCGGAATTGTACGTCAACCCCTCGTCCTACGTATGTTACTTGAAATAAAATAAGTCTTAACTGAAATAAAATTAAATATAAATACCACATCCAATAAATAAAATAAATATTTATTTCATCTAGTTGCCCAAGCCACATTTTTCTTTAACTTGAATAGGCTACTAAAATAACTAAACCTAAAATAAAAACTTAAATTACAAAAAAAAAAAAAAAAAACTGCAAAGTATGAATAGTGCACTAATGTTTTTAGATGGAATTATTTTATTTTTCACAGAATTAGTTAAAATAATGCAATCGTAGCATGGTGGTGGATTGACCAGTTTGATATAATTTATTTTAGTATATTTAGTATATTCTTACTATACAGTATATGTATTTTATTTAATTATGCACTATGTATTTGTTCTCTGTCTCTCTCTGTTTGTGTGTCGTGTGTTTTTGTGCGCGCACACTAAAGTATATACTAGCATCTGTTGTAGCCACACTCACATTTTTGTGAACAGAATTAAAACTTGTGGTGCTTAAGAATATGTCTGAAATAAATAAGATTCTCATCAACATTCTTGGCCTGACCTAGTCAAAAACATCACGTCTTTGTTACATCATAAAATCTAACAATAGTCTTGTGAATCTGTATTGAGGACAAGCAGTAAATCATATTAGTAAATGGTGATCTTTTGATTGAATGCGTGCAAGATCACAGTTTAACATTGCAGTTTATCATGAAAGTGTCATTGTGATGACTGTCACCACAATGGAAGTGAAAAGCACATACTCGTCTTTTGTAAATGGGCAGTTTTGTGTAATTAGGATGGAGAGGTTGGCTCTGGAAAAGTATCAGTGCTAGCACAAAGTGCTTGAAAATTTAGATTGAAAAATGATCCAATTACACAGGGCATATAGAGTTCATTCGGAAGCATTATGATTACCGAAAGTTCTCACTTTTTGTCAGTTTAGCAACTGTGTAAATGCTGGGTGTCAGCCTGAAGGCATCCCTGTCAAAATCTCTCTCCGGGTTCAACACATCTCAGCCATTAGCTTCTGCACCATACATTCAGCCTGTGACGGCCCACAGATGGCTCCTAATCAGCAGGGAAATTAAAAGCGGTAGATAGAGGCTGGAGAAAAGGTCCATGGCCGCATTGAAGGGTCTTTCTGAGGACCCTAGGAATGGTCATTCAGCTAATGTATCGTTTATGTGGAAGATTTGAACGCATTGGCTGTAGGAGCCTCCTGATGTCTCAGAGTAAGGGACTCTACATTGTGCAGTTTGTGCTACTGTAGCTGTCTATAACAAGATTTCTTCCTGCACAATGTAAAAAATCTTGCACTTAAACATTGTCAAGAACCAGTCCAGGATATTCACCCAAAAACGAAGATTCTGTCATCATTTATAGTAATTTTATATTATGTCTATAAGTACAAGTCTTCTAACGCCAAGTGATCACTTTATGGACAACTGAAATTTAATTTGTTAGAACTGAATTATGTTTTTAAAATATTTAGCATATAGAAGGTGCTATTTTTCATTAGTGATAAATACATGTAATATTTATATTTTGTATGAATAAAAATATTTAAAAAATATTTATTTAAACAATTAGACTTAACTATGCCAACCATTTGTTTTTAAAATATTTAACACTTAAAAAAAAAAAATAAAATAAATAGAGTAAAAACAGAAAGCACACTAAGCAGATTAATCTGTTATTTCACACTTCCTGAGATCAGTGTGTACAGTACATCGCCTTGGTAATGAGTCCATCAACGTGTCAGAATCTTGACAACCGTCCATCGCTAGTGACCTTGATGCTGTCGCACAGACTGGACAACTGTTATAAATCAATCAGAGCTGATGTTTTCATCTATTACACCTGTCAGGCTGCACATCCACTCTCACCGCGCATGAAAAAGCAGATGTGAGTTATGACACTGCAGTTTAGGGAAGCATAGATCAAGACGATGACACAGGTGATGCTTGCAAGTATGCTTTGAAGGTAAAAATAAAAGAAAAAGGAAATGTGCTTTGTCACACCAATGTCTTTGCAGGTTTGATATGGTTCTCTCTGGTACACTAAAGTGGATCTTGATTTTATATTCATACATCCAGCCCCATTCCAACCACTAATATTTAAAATAACGTAAGGCAGAACTTTGCAGATTGAACCATCCTTGGCCTGAAAAGTTTGCTTGCTTGGCTTACTTAGCTGACAAATTTACATTTTTAACATTGTTTTCACAAAGTACATACTTTTATTTTTTATTTTTGGCAAAATATTTACCATTATCCATTATTGTAGGACTAAAAACAAATATATATATATATATATATATATAGCAATATCATGTCAAAAAGGTGATGGTGATTCTTCTTGTTTCCACAATCTTGTTACTCTACCTTGATTGCTTTTAAAGGTTCAAATATATTCAAATTAAACAGCAGTAAGATTTGTGAGATACTTCTAATTATTTCTAAATCAATTAATCTATTTGAGGCTGATGAGGCTGAAGTTTTTGCATGGTTGCATTTATGGACTGTAATGAAGAACCTGAAATGAATGTCAGTCAATTACCTGTTAAATTTTCAGTCTGTGAGCTATTTAAAGATTGTAGTCTGGTGTATCTGACTTGCAAGCCCTGATTACTCTTGCGTAGGATTCTACATGGAAGAGTCAGAATTGTCAAGTGATCCGTTTTCCCTTTGAACCTTACAGACAGGCCACCTTTACACCTGGCATTGACATGCAGTTTTAGTGATTGGATAGCACTTTGTCTGCATTGAAAAACACATTTAAATGCACTTCACATGTATTATGATCTAATTGTGATTACTGAAGCCACATTGGATCAGATTGAGGTTGATCTGTTCCACATTCAGTGTTCGGTGTAATTGCCAATGTTTTTTTTTTTTTTTTCCTGTACACATCTATATCTATGTCTGAGAAATATACAATACATGTTGCACTACAAGTTATTTTAATGGACTGTATTGAAAGTTTTTTGTAGATACTCTTTAAAAATTACTTTGTAGGTTTAAAACATTTAATATACTTTTTAAAAGTTTACAGTTTTTTTAAAAGTAGTCTATTATGCTCACCAAGACTACATTTATTTGATAAAAACTGTAATATTGTGAATATCTATTTTTTTGTAGATATGATTACATTTTTTCAATATTTTTTCCCACTTTTTCTTTACTTCTAATTCCTTTTAGCATCATTTAATGTTACTAAAGTAGATTGATGCAATAGACTAAATTACTTTAGTTTTATCTGTCAAAATGATGGAAAGCATTTTGAAATGTGCCTTTATGTAAGTGGTGTTTTCCATATTGCACAGAAAATGTGACTGGTGTGAAGTGTATATTCTGTCCAGAAACTCTCTTATCTGGATACAAAATACATTTTAATGCTAGGCACTGAACACTTTCTGTTTCGAAAGTAAAACCATTGTATTTCATGAAATTAATACTGTACTTTGAACAAAATCATATTAATTGGTGATTGTCTGTGCTGAAAAGCCATGAGAGGAAGAACAGATGGATAGCAAAAATTGTGCTGTGAGATAGGGAAATAAGAAGAATAGAAGATGATTTTTTTTTGTTATATATACATCAAAAAAGCTGTTTAATCAGATAGTGACTGTTTCCTTATTTCCTTTGTTTTGCATCTTTAGGTTTGTGTTAAAAATGACTTGTGAACTCGTTATTTTTCGGTCTTTACCAAAAGAACCAAGACAACCAACTACATGTGTAAACACACTCTTAAAACATTTTTAGGCTGTTTTGCTGCACATACGCATTTTTGCTAAAATATTTCCCTACACCCGGTGTGTAGTATGAAGCCCTCAAGGCTTTTAACACATACATAAATGGTCCTTCCTGACATGTTAACATTTTTGACATTTAAATAAACCAAATGCTCAAGGCATATTACTACAATCATCTGTGGATATTGGCTGACTGTTTTATAAGGTTCAGGATCGGTTTCATGATGGGTGGTAAAAACCTTTTTATACGGGGGAAAAAGGAAGAAAATTCTAAGCCACAGCTGTGTAATTATCTAAAATGTCCTTAAACCGACATTTCTGAGAGGGTGTTCAGAATCGATTTAAATCTCATCCAGGCGAGAGAAAGGCAGAGAGTCACAGCACATTACGGAGCTTTTATGTGGTCTTTGATGCAGCTTTGTGTATACGTAATTTGGTGTCACACTGGAAAGAAGGAGACCTCTGACTGTGACCGAAACCATCAGCGGTCCTAAAGAAAAGGGTACGAGGGGGACCACTTACACGCGCTGGATTGCTGTTTATACTTGCATTCCGGTGGAAGACTAATGCAGGTCCTACCATCGAACTCAGACGTGGTTCCTCTCCTCGGTTGCACTTCCGGTGCCGTTTTATTGAGGGAAGTCCATTTCAGCAAGTCAAGCTTATCTACCGTGACTCATTGTTTTGATTAGAATATGATTAAGGGATAGGGATGGCAATACGGAGATAAGGAAATGAATAGCCCAGAGGAAATTATGATGAGAGAGAAAGAGAGAGAAAGAGAGGAAGATGAGAGTTTTGTATTCATGGGACTTGAAGGAAAGAACAGGTTGAATGGATGACCAAAAGAAGAGAGATAAAAGACATAAAGATCAGTGCTTTGGGCTTTTGTAGACACAGTGGCCACATGGTCTTTGTTGAACAAAACTGAATAATGCTTTATTCATTAGGGATATTGTATTCCAGTGGCAGGTCTTGCTCTAGCATTTGAAAGACTTGAAGTTAAACACAATTCCACTGGTTCTCTGAGGACAAGGCGTGAGTTCACATTAACATAATTCATAAAATAGTTTAAGGTAAAATCTGATTTCACTACTCTTTTCCTGTAGTTTGTAATTTTAAGTCATATACTGTAGAAGGTGATAAAATATGACATTTGTTGTTTAATATGATGTTTATGATCATACCGTTTAATGTCCTAAGCTTCTGAAACCTCACTTCTTTCATGTTAAATATTTGAACCCAGAAGGCAGCCATTCTAATAGAACACTCTAAGGAAACTTTTTTGTAAACTTGCATCTTATGAGTCCTCAGAAGCTAAAGGCTTCAGCATATTCTGTGAAGGCTTTTGAAGGATTTGATTTGATTTGATTTGATTTTTTAATATATTTTATATTCAATTTATTATTCTATTCTAATATTTATTTTAATAATTTAATCCAATAATTTCATAATTTAAGTTAATTATTTTATTTTGTATTTTTGTAATTCAATTATTTTTTATAATCTCTTTTATACTGTATTTAACTGTATTCTTCTCTTTATTACTGTCTACTGTCTGAATACAAAATACCAGTTGGGTAGCTACACAGTCAGAATATTCACAGCACATTTATAGAAAGTGATCTAGTACACGCACAAAATCCGACTTTTTTTATTATTTTATTTAAATTTCTTCCTTCCTGGGAGTTGTGAAACTCTGCTGGCTCGCTCTTCAGTGTTGTGCTGCAGAGTATTAATCAATACTTTACATGTTCATTTCCATTTACACTTTTGATTGACTCTTGCCTGTGAGAGCCAGACTCATCCAGAGGCACTCTGGAGCTAAGCCTGAATGAGCTGGAGCGGACTGGATCTGAACCGGGCCTGGTCTAAACGTGGTGTGTGCGCCCAGGCTGTGCCTCTGCATCCTGCCTGGTGCCAGCACCCCATAATGCACTTTTTATAGGCGCCTCCTGATTTCCTGGATGGAGTGAGTATCTCCGTGGAATATCAATGACTCTGTGCTGAAACGGCGCAGTCAGTGGGGATGGACCACACCGGCCCATAGAATGTGTATAGAGTACAGAGGTGCATGCAAGTCTATGAATGTTTCATCAACTCTATACTCCTAATCTTATGCATGTGGTTGTCCTCCAAGGTGTTTTATTGATTTCATGAAAAGAACATACAGCCTTTCCAAAATGAGTCTTAGACTGACTCATTTTACTGTTGTGAGTGTTTTCCACAAACCTAAGGGTGTCTAATGATAAAATAAATGTATGCTTTTTACTTTTGATGTAGGAATATATGCATGCTGAATGTGTCTGACATGGCAGAACAAAAACACAAAATATTCCTGCAAGTCTGTGTGAGCTATACCCAGCAGAGATGACAGCATGAATAGCAATTTTTAGCAGGCCAGAGGTTCCTCTCAATCAAACTCGACTCTTTACCATCGCTATGTATGGATGATTTATGTTTGAGTCTGTGCAAACCAGCCGACTCTTTTCCTCTCCCAACAAACACCCTCTTACTATTTAACAGTTGCAATTTTAATATGTCTAATACATTATTTTGTTTAAAAATGCTGTTAACTCATTTATCTGATTGAATGTAGGCATTTTATTCTGTTATGCATCTTTTGGGTTAATTGAAACTGGTCAGAAAGCGTCACAAATTCAGTCCTTAGTGCACGCAACTCCTGTTTATCAATAAATTATTTACATAGCCATTTTTATGGATTATTTATTTATAATGTAAACTCTGATGTTTAGTAAAAGTAAGTCTGTATTGACAAATGTTATTAGCTTCAAAGCTCAAAAAGTGAAATGGTACTTAAGGCAAGACACTACAGGGAAAAAAATAAAAAAATATATATATTTATTTATTTATTTATTGTTTGTTTGTGCACTGATCAGTTTTGAAATTTGGCCTGTTTGGGTTTTCATGTTTATTAAGTCTAGTGAAAAGAAAACACTAGTACTTCTGTGTTATTGCACTTTATGTATTTGCGCCTGTAGATTTCAGTTACAATACATATTACAGCCATTTACTCAAAAATACTTTTTTGTGCTTACATGCACCAAACTTTTAAAGTTTTATTTCAAAATATATTAGGTTTTTGCAGAGAGATTTGTTCATATATTGTTCACCTGATTTTATGCAATATTTTATTCCTAAAACTTGGTGAATTTTTGGCTCTTGACAGCATTTTCTGATTTGCATTGAGATCTAGTATTTGCATATCAACTGCATATCAGAATCTGATATTTTTGTGCAAGTGAAAAAATAAAATAAATGCCTCAGGTTACACATGTAACCATGGTTCCCCAAGAGGGAACGAGATGCTGCATCCTCTAGCGCAGTGATTTTCAAACCTGTCCTAGAGGACCCCCAGCCCTGCACATTTTGTATGTCTCCCTAATCAGACACACCCAGTTTAGTTCTTGCAGTCTCTACTAACGAGCTGATGAGTTGAATCAGGTGTGTTAGATGAGGGAGACATACAAAATGTGCAAGGCTGGGGGTCCTCCAGGACAGGTTTGAAAACCCCTGCTCTAGCGGACAATATGGGGACTGCCGCCAGCAGGACAGGTGTCTGAAGCACGATGAAACAACTCCAATCCCATTAGCCCACGTATCCCGTGATGTCACATGCAGGCATCCGGAAGTATAAGAGGGCACCTACCGAATACGTCACCAACTTGGTTGTCTGAAGGAGACGTGAAAATAGGCCAGTCCCAGGCATGGCGAGGGGAAGCAGCATCACGTTCCCTCTCAGGGAACCATGGTTACATGGGTAACCCGAGACGTTCCCCTTCTAGGGAACTCGCGCTGCGCCCTCAATGGTCACTATGGGGAATGGAATGCCCACTCAGCCATGCCGCTGCACATGCCTGTTCACCTGGTGAGAGAGCACCAAGGGAAGCGACAGACATACACTGAACCTTTCCTCAGAAAGGGGGCGCGAGTGGCCACGTTACTCTTCTGATCCTGCCTATAAGCCCCCTCAGAGGTTTTAGAGGAAGACTCTGTAGGGAATGAGCTTCCTGAAGGCAGCGGACTACACCTTCGCCTCCCTGAACTTCTCGACCACCGCCTCAGCGGAGGTGCCGAAAAGCCCGGAAGGCGACAGCGGAGCATCAAGAATAAAGGCTTTCTCCTTCCTCCTGATATCCATGAGATTTAACCACAAATGCCTCTCCGTAGCCACCATTGCTGCCATCGCACACCCAATGGTAACAGTAGTCTGCTTAGTGGCGCGAAGAGCCAAGTCTGTGATGCGGCGCAGTTCCTCAACTGCCTCTGGGGACAAACCCTTGCCCTTATCTAGGTCTTTAAGCAAGATAGTTTGGTAAGCTTGTAACACAGCCATTGTGTGCAAGGCTCCACCAGCTTGACCTGCCGCCACATACACCCTGCCTGCCATTCAGATGCGAGGTGGTCAGAAGTGGTCTGGATGGCAGAGCAGGAATCCATAAAGAAGACGACTCATCCTGGGAGAGTAAGTTCACGAGTGTCTCCTCCACAGGGGGCATCTTCACGTATCTGCATTAAGCCACACCCTCAACTTCAGCGTAATCCGCATGCTGGAAAAGATACAGCTGAGCCATGCCTCGAATCGGCAACAGCGGGACCCAAACTGCGAGATGCAGACGCTTGTCCCTCTTCCCTTGAGAAGAGGGACAAACGCTAACAGAGCTTTCTCATAGGAAATTCTTACAACAAGCGCATTCAGAGCCCTCGAGCACCGAACGTGTGTGCTCCTCACTAAGACACATAACGCATAGATCGAGTGTGTCCTCAGGTGTCAGAAACCGAACAGAAAATCAGAAACAGAGGCACACACTTTCTAAAACGCTCGCTTGCCTTGGTTTCTCCATAGAGCCTTCACACCACTGTCAAACAAACGGCTTCTGAAGACAACAAAAGTTGGTGACGTGTTTGGCAGGTGCCCACCTGTGACGTCACGGGCTACGTGGGCCAATGGGATTGGAGTTGTTTCACACATGCTTCAGACACCGGTCTTGCCGGCGGCATTCCCCATAGTGTCCGCTAGAGGATGCAGTGTGAGTTCCCTAGAAGGTGAAACACTTGCATAAGTGTATGTAAAATAATTTCATGTAGACATATTAATTTTATGTCATTGAAATGGGTGCTAACTATGAAAATATTAATCCCGAATACATTTTTTAACCATTTGGTGGACCTAATTTAATCGTATTGTTAAATTAGATTTGAAGTGTTCTTTGCAGTGAGGGTTTGAGAACAGAGCCATGCTCGTGCTGGGTGGAAAGTGGGCACTTGTAATTCAATGATGTGTTGGTGTGCTGAGGACTAAAGCTGGCCAAGCCTGCAGGAAGTGAATTATAACCTCTCAATTAAATCCATCCATCTATGAAATATTGAATTGGAAACTATTGAAGATTCCAGTCACGCCGTGGTGCTGCATAAAAGCTGACTGACTGCCTCCCCGGGCCTGTCAGAGGCAAGGCTGGGGCTGATCAGCTTGGTTTTTGCACACACACACACACACACACACAGACAGACAGACAGACAGACAGAGCGACAGAGAGTAATTTATACAAGCTTATACAAGAAAATCTCTTTCTCTCCCTCCCTCATTTCAATTGTCATTCTTCTGTGCATATTTTTATCCTGAGCTCTAAAGATAAACTAAGGACTAAGAAGTCTGTTTAATTTTAGTCTTACAAGGTCAGTCCTGTTGTGCAAGAATCTTAGGTAGTGATCTAACAGTAAGTACTCTTACCTTTTTAAAATAATTAAATAAATATATGCTTGTGTTGTAGTTTAAGGAAAAGTATAACCCCACTTTTAGAAACATGCCTCAGTCAAGATCACACACTTACCGTAAATTAATTGTATTAATTATAACTAGATTAATTACATAATGGCAAGAAAATGAACACGATACCTGACTGGATGGAAATAAGTTATGTATTATTATCCAGATTTATTTATTTATTTATTTCCATTTGTTGTTATTTTTTATTTTTTATTTTATTTATTATTTATTTTATTTATTATCTTTGTGGAATTTGCTGGTTTGTCTCATAAAACAAAACATTACAGAAAACATGCTATTGAAATTGTAGAAGATTTATTAAAATATATTTATATTTAATATTTATTATGAATGGATATGACACAAACCAGCCAATTCCTTAAAAAAAACAACAACAATCAGATACATTTGCTATTGCTCACAGATTGTTAGTGCTGTTGTTTTACCACCAAAATGATGTACTTCCTGGAAGATGATGTCATTAAATTTATTTTTATTTTATTTTATTTAACTAACCCTTTAAAAAACTAACAGGACAGAAAGTGATGTTGAGAACACAGGGTGAAGAAATTAAAGAAATGTTTTCAAGAATACAGTTTGAATGCTTAGAAACATTTAGATTAGATTATGGGGGGAAAAAATCTGAATATTTCTGAATAAAATGAATATATATCTTTTTTATTTGTTTTGTTTAAGAAGTTAGTGCAAGACATAGGAGCATGTACACTTAATTGTGTTATTGTGATAAAATTAATATGAATTTATATTTTATTTGTATAATATTTTATCCAGTATATTAAAACACATATGAGGTGGATATGAAATGTTCTTCATATCCAAGGTTATAAGGAAAGATGAGGAACTGCTCACTTTTTCTCTCTCAAACAGGCACACAATATATTGAAACATTTATAACAAAGCTTACCAGTTAAGAGTCCCACCGGTTTTTATGCCACACTAACATAAGTGCCATGAGAAAATTATATTTAGCTTCATGTCCATAGACATTTTTATGTGTAAAGTGTCTTAGGTGCAGCATGAGTCTGATTTGTCTTGTTGTCTTTTTGCAGAAATTACAGCCACTAAAATGGAAGATTCTGAAAATGGCATCATTTCCTGTCCTATTCTAATAAGAGTGGTTTTATATTGCTTGTGATCCAGAGGCTTGGGTGTAAAGAGAAACTCACGCAGAGGTTTAGCTGTTGATTCATAGATATTAAAGGTTTAAGAATCTCACCCCATCTGTGAGGATATGAATTATTTATCTTGCAATGTAAATGTGGCATATTACCAGAATAATCCGGTACACCGGGGACCAATTTTATAGAACGTGTCTCCTTCAAACAGCTTTTAAATGACTCCTGGACAATATGGCGTAGGAAAACCTGCGAGTTACAAAAACATCTAAAAGAAGATTTCTGGGCATAAATACTTTCCAAGCATAGTGACATGAAAGGCAGCACCATCCCTACAGAAATCATGATATTAAAATTTTAGAAAAATGTATAAAATATATTTATATTTAATATTTATTATGAATGGATATGACAAAAACCAGCTAATCACAAAAAAAAAAATCACAGAAATCATTAAATACATTTCACACATTTGCTATTGCTCACTGATTTTTAGTGCTGTTGTTTTACCAAAATGATGTCATTAACTTTTTTTGTTTTGTTTTTGTTTTAAGAAGTTGGAGCATGTACACTTAATTGCGTTATTGTGATAAAACTAATATGATTTAATATTTTGTGTTTAATATTTTATCCAGCATATTAAAACGCATATGAGGAGGATATAAAATGTTCTGCATAATCAGAATGACCCAAGTCAAGGAAAGTTGGCTAATTTCACGTGAATTGGGAATAGGTTGTAAGGAAAGGTGAGGAACGGCTCACTTTTTCTCTCTTTTTTAAAACGTTTATAACAAAGCCTACCAGGTTAAAAATGTCCCACCGGTTTTTATGCCACGCTAACATAAGTGCCATGAGAAAATTATATTTAGCTTTATGTCCATAGACATTTTTATGGGTGTGCCCTAGCTGCTGCACGAGTCTGCTTTGTCTTGTTGTCTTGCTGCAGAAATTACAGCCAATAAAATGGAAGATTGTGAAAATGGCATCATTTCCTGTCCTATTCTAATAGAGTGGTTTTATATTGCTCATGATCCAGAGGCTTGTGTTTAGAGAGAAACTAACGCAGAGGTTTAGCTGTTGATTCATAGATATTAAAGCTTTAAGAATGTCACCCCATCTGTGAAGGTATGAATTATTTATCTTGCAATGTAAATGTGGCATATCACCAGAATACTCATGCACACCAGGGACCAATTGTATAGAAAGTGTCTCCTTCAAACAGCTTTTAAATGACTCCTGGACAATATGGCATAGGAAAACCTGCAAGTTACAAAAGCATCTAAAAGAGGATTTCCGGGCATAAATACTTTCCTTGCATATTGACATGAAAGGCCAGCGTCATCCCTTGAGATTCCTTGTTTAAAATGCGTGTAGATCTTAGTGGTTTGTCAATACTCGCAGACCATCTGTGGCGGGAAAACATGCCGAGATGTTCGGTTGATCTCCAGGGCGCTACTCCTCCTGTTAGAGCTTATAGTTTTGTTCAAGCCATACATTAAACAAGCCTGTCCTTCTCTGAACAGCCTCTCATGGCTCTTCAGTGTAAGCTTTGCAATAAAGGAATCACTGTGTGTTTTGCTAGGAGGCTGTGTACATTGGTGCCTTAATGCCTCAATGACCGGTTTTATGATCGTCCGTCAGCGTGGGCCAATGGCGCGTGTAACGTGGGTGTGATCCCCGCGGTATCTCACTCAAACATTCCACCCGGTGAGATTCTTTCACTTAATTCGGCATGCGCCTCCCCTGGGTCTCCCTGCTCATGCCTGCACCTGTAATTTGCATCTTTTTGTGCTTCTCATTAGCTGCCGCTATCGCATTAGCCGGGCATTGTGAACGCGGAGCTGTAAAATCCGTCAGCGTCTTGTTCATTCAGGTTTTGTATCCCAACCTAACCCTGATCTGCTACACATTTGAAATAAATTGTTTGTCTTGAATCATCCACACTGTTAAAGTGGTAAATATATTACATACTGGTAAATATATAATATAACAATATAAGTCTAATAAGTCTATATATTGTAAGTATAACAAAAGTTTTTACCATCACTTTTTTATCAGTTTGATGTATCCTTGCTGAATAAAAGTATTAATTTCTTTAAAAAAAATAAAATAAATAGAAATACTGACCCCAAACTTTTCAATGGTAGCGTATATTTTTACAAAATATTTTATTTTGAATAAATGCTGTTCTTTTTTACTTTTTATTCATCAAAAAGTGCTGAAAAATTGATTTTAATGTGTAATAATATTTCACAATATTACTGTTTTTACTGTATTTTTGATCCAATAAATGCAATCTTCATGAGCATAAGACTCTTTATTACAGTTTATTTTTTTTTTACTTAAATTTTTTCATTGAGATTATTAATATTCTTTACTGTGCATCTCTCTCTCTCTCTCTCTCTCTCTCTGTCTTTTCCCATTTCCTATCTCCTTTGTCTCTCACTTTTTCTTTCTCTAAACGGGGAACAGACCGTGGTGATGTGGAGAGCAGTTTTGGGTCATATGATGATGGAAGTTTCAGGCTAAATAATTCAGATCCCAGTTAGAGAAACCCCAGTAGCTGAAGGAGATACTGACATTGAGAAAACTGGCAGAAGTTCACATGCATCCACAGACACACAGACACACAGACACACACTCACACACGTGTGCTCACATATGCATCCTGGGTTAGATTACAGGGTAATGCATTCACATTGCACCAACTGGATATGAACCATGCTTAACTTTGAGTCAGCGTTATGCCTCGTAGTGTTTATTTATGTGTGAGGAGCATGCTGGTTTGATTTCGCTCCAAGAACACACTTTCTGATTCCTCTCAGAAATGCCTGAAACAATTTGGGATGCCTCATTTCTCATACAGCTCACAGCTCCTGTCCATTCCTTGAGTAAAATGAATTGTGAGCATTCATACAGTGGCCTCAGGTATTTGGAAATGTTTGCTGCATTATGGAAAACTCAGGACATGGAACCTCCCTACTTGAACATAGCCTCTAGAATGACGACATTGTGAGATATCTGGTTTTTAAAATTAAGGGCAGATCGATCACTCCTTACTTATGAGAGAAGCATCAATTGATGTTATTTCCAAGATAGCGGCAGTTAATGTGACGCTTCATTATTTTCAATTGGAGGTGGGAGAATTCTGAGTTCCACTTTAAGGGTTAGAAGTGAAATAATTTTTAATCAAAATAATTATAACTTCCAGAACTCTCTCTGGTGACGTATGCTGGACTTTTACAATTATTTAAGCCATTTATGAGTGCAACACCCGATGAATAGAACACTGCATTCATCTTTTTTTTTTCCCTTTTCTTTTATTTTTTCGATAATCTGTCACTTTTTCAATAATCTTGCCACTGCTTCTATTTTATTAAGACTTTAAGATAAGATAAATGGAATATGGACATTTGCTGTAATTGAAAAGATAAATGTCTGAGAAAATTCTGCAGATGACATTTGGTTTAATATTTTTGTTATATAATGCAATGGAATTCATGCATTACGTTTAAAGTAATAGTTCACTTAAAATGAAGTTTTGCTGAAAATTAACTCACCCTCAGGCCATCCAAGATGTAGATGAGTTTGTTTCTTCATAGGAACAGATTTGGAGAAATGGATCCTCTGCACCAGTGGATCTTCTGCAGTGAATGGGTGCCGTCAGAATGAGAGTTTTTTCGATAATCTGTCACTTTTTCAATAATCTTGCCACTGCTTCTATTTTATTAAGACTTTAAGATAAGATAAATGGAATATGGACATTTGCTGTAATTGAAAAGATAAATGTCTGAGAAAATTCTGCAGATGACATTTGGTTTAATATTTTTGTTATATAATGCAATGGAATTCATGCATTACGTTTAAAGTAATAGTTCACTTAAAATGAAGTTTTGCTGAAAATTAACTCACCCTCAGGCCATCCAAGATGTAGATGAGTTTGTTTCTTCATAGGAACAGATTTGGAGAAATGGATCCTCTGCACCAGTGGATCTTCTGCAGTGAATGGGTGCCGTCAGAATGAGAGTCCAAACAGCTGATAAAAGCATCACAATAATCCACAAGTAATTCAGTAAAGAGCTACATTTTTGTAAGAAACCAATCCATCATTAAGGCATTTCACCATTTGAAGTTAAAAGTTATTGAATTTATGAAATTAAAAAAGCTGTATTTTGTTTGTAAACAAGATTGATGGACTGGAGTTGTGTGGATTACTTGTGATGTTTTTTATCAGCTGTCTGGACTCTTATTCTGATGGCAACCATTCACTGCAGAGGATCCACTGGTGAGCAAGTGATGTAATTGATGTATGATGATAATTTCTAAATCCATTCCAATGAAGAAACAAACTCAAAATGTACATCTTGGATGGCCTGAGTGCGAGTTTTCATTAAGTGTCCTTAAAAGATAATGGGTTGCTGTATGTCCCACTACTCAACTCTAGAGTGGCTTCTCAAGTCCAAATCACATATTTGCATTTGTTCTTTTTTGTGTCTTTTCTCACACCTGGCTGGTCTGATGTGTTGCGCACAAACAGGGCCATATGTAAATTCAAGAGTCTCATGAGTATAGTAGCTCAAGGTCGTGGCGCTCACCCTGCCTCTTGGCCGAGCCGCATCGCTCAAATTTTCCACTCCTCAGAATGTTTAATTATTTTTAGACTGTTGCTTATTTGACAGTGTGTCAAATCAGCTTAATTAATACTGGCCATCTGCGGTAGTTAATGGTGGCCTCAGATTTGTGTGGTCTCCTGACAAGCTTATGGTGAATGAAAAATAGTGTAATAAAAGAACCCGGTACAGTGGATCAACCCTTCATTATCCATCGCTATTACCAGCTGCGGGCGCCTCGGGCCGTGTAGATCTCTGTACCTCATCGAGAACTCATACCTGTCACGCTAATTTGGACGAAAAAGAATGGGGTGAAGTCCACAGGTGAAGAGAGAAGTTGTGAAGAAGACAGCCATTATTACCTAGACTCCGCTTAGAGCAGAGCCTGCCTTAGGGATAAAGAGAGAGCTACTGATCGCCAACATATCCACCCCCTCCATCACTAAATTGTGATGTGCATCCGCGCTGATGCCTTTCTCTTGATGTTCAAAATAAGTCTGAATCTTATTACGGAGGGTGAATGTCTTCGGAACACTTGAAACTGGTTTCAAATAAGTTACGAGTGAGAAATAGCTGTTGCTTGAAAGGGTACGACCCAAATGCAGAATTCCAAGTCTGCTAAAATATCCCCCCTCCCTGTTATTATAGTACTTGTAGGCTGAAAGGAAATCTATGGGCAGATGGAAACTTTACTGCAAGGTGTTGCCTAGAGATGGGGATGGAGACGATGAGCTGTCTCGATAAAAATATCGCAAGGAATCTGACTCAACATGGAGCAGTGCTTAAAGGCAGCATTGTTCTGGATAGGAGAGCTTCGTTTAGGAATAGACTGCTGTTGTTCCAAACACATATGATTTACTTTCTTCTGTGGAGCACAAAAGGAGACGTTTTGTAGAATTTCAGAGCTGCTCTTTTCCAAGGGTTGTTGTGAAGTCACCATTAAAAGCAGCATGAAATAAGTTTAAATGACTCGTGGCATATACAGTAGTGCTCAAAAGTTTGCAGTCAGAAACTCTTGTCAGCATATTAAAATGACTTTTGAACAATCATGTGACACTGAAAACTGCAGTAATGACTGCTGAAAATTCAGCTTTGCTATAGGAATAAATTGTTTTTTTAAAGAGAAAGCCCAGCATTTCATCAATTTTGCTTTCATTGTTTATGCTGCTCTGTTCCACAGAAGAAAATGGGTACAATATTTAATTGTGGTAACACTTTACTTAAAGCCTTTATGTATAATGCATTTTAAAAGTAGTTTTAATGCATTAATTATGCCTTGTAATGCACCTTATAATGTATTGTACAATCTCTTGAATAATTGTAACCGCAGTTAATACATACACCTATCACACCTATCAATTCATTGTTACACCATGCATATTAAATTTGGTTATAATTATTTACAACAAGATATAACACACATTATGAATAACTATTATGCATTATACCCTTTAATAACCCTTTATAATGCATTATACATAAAGGCTTTAAGTAAAGTGTTACCTTAATTGTCCATGCTCATATCGTGTATTTTTACATTTAAATGATCTTTGTTGTCATTTAACACTCAAAGTTAATTTTAAAAACACTAATAATTTAATAACACTGCTAAATGTAATCTTTAGCTTTTTATTTCATTTTTCATACTGTACATTATAATGTTTGTGTTACTTAAATTCACTCAAAACTTTATTCATTTATTTATTTACACAATCTACACAAAAATGTAGAATTTTAATATGCTCATTTATTGTTTATTGCTCTACATCAGTGTATTTATTTATTTGTTTGTATCGGTTGATATTTGATTTAATTGTCATGCTCATTTCCCATATTTTTACATTTAAACTGCCTTTGCCATCATCTGATACTTAATAATGTAATACTACTAAATATACTAAATAACTTAATAATGTAATACTACTAAATCTAATACTACTAAATGTAATCTTTAGCCAGTCTCAAAATAAATATCAATTTTTCATACTATTCATACTATACATTATAATACTGTGATACCTAAATCTACTTGTATTTTTTAAGCACAATAGTGTAGTTTTTTGTTTGTTTTTAATCAGTTATTGGTTATTAATAAAAATAATTAATAACATATCAGTATCGGGCAGATTTTTTATGTCAGCACAACCCTAGAAGAAATTAAGTTGCATGGGTTTGAAACAACCTGAGAGTGATTAAATGAAGACTCTGGGTGAACTATCCCTAGAATTTTTTCATTTCTGGGTGAACTATCCCTTTTAATGACTGACATTTTTACTTGTTTCTATTCTATTCAAGTCTGTCTACTTTTTTTCTTTCCGTGTAGCAATTCAATGTTTTCAACACTTTGCCAGCGAGCCGACAAAATGCTTTAACACTTTAAGCTGCTAATGAGAGCATGTTAGCAACTCGTTCTGTTTGCCCTCCGTTCAAGGCGAACACGCACACACAATCATGCATCAGCTATAGAACGAGTGACTTAGACATAGATGGCATTTCCCCAATTTCACACTAAGCTGCCTGTATGAAGGCAAGCGAGCAGAAACATGGTTGAGTGTGAATATGCCAAAAAAAAGAAGGAAGACCAGGGTCAGGTACAAGAGAAAATGCCATAAGAAATGTGTGAGTGTGTATGAAGCACGCAGACAGCATGCGTGTGTGTACGTGTGTGACTTGGTGCAGAAAGCCATGTTATCTTCCAGAGTTAATCACCTTGTGCTTCTAGCCTGACTGCAACCGTGTCCATTACCCTGTAATTCAGTCAATGTGAAATTGGCTGACTCTGGTAGTGTGCGTGTATGTGTGTGTGCTCTAACACATCACAGGCTCTGTCCTCAGGTTCTCTAACCCACTTTGGCCGTCGGACTGCTCGATTCTGTCTGTTCAAGTCTTTCAGAACCATCTGCCCTTGAGCCAACCGGTCAGTCCATGCAACAGGAGACTCAAAGCAAGTCCAAAGGAGTCCATTCACTCGAGCCTCAAGTGTCTGTGAATGAGCAGGGAATGGAACCCTTTTTTCAGGTTCAGCAACACTGACAATGTGAATCGGAAAGGCTCTGTGGGGTTACAAAAACAGTATCCGGGTCACATTGTACTGTATATTTAAGCAATAAGGTACAAGAGGTGCTATATTGTGAATGCCTAAAGGACATTGCTAGATGAATGCCAGAACCCCCTTTAGACATGACTCTATTTAAAACAGCCTTGAGAGCCTTATTGCTTTAAAATGGTTACTGCAAAATAAAAATATTAAGGACGTTTGTCATAAAAAAAATTAAGAATGAAAAGAGAAAAAAAAATCATTGAGCAAATTCAAAAAAGCAGTCAAAATTCATTGTTGACGCCTTCATATCTTTAGAAACCAATATATGACTTTCTTGACAAGGACATTTATAGCAGAAGTTTATATATATACAATGAAAAGTCAGTGATGACCATGACTGTCATGAATGGACGATTTTCAGTGAATTATTCTGGCATGTCGGTCTTCAGTATAAGAATGAATTTTATTTTATTTATTTATTAGCATATCAGCATGAATGATTTCTGAAGATTCATGTGAGAGTGAAGACTGAAGTAATGCCTGCTGAAAATTCAGCTTTGCCATCACAGGAATAAATTACATTTTGAAATATATTAAAATGGAAAGCTATTTCAAATTGTAATAGTATAATATATTTTTTTTACAGTATTACTGTTTTACTGTATTTGTGATCAAATAAATGCAGCCTTGGCTTTGAAAAGTTTTACAAAAACATTAAGATCTTACCGACCCCAGAACTTTTGAACAGTAGTCTGTTTTGAGTGACATTTTGGAGATTTTCTCTTTTTTTTTTCCTCTCATATTTGTACAGTGATGAACATGACTGTCACGCATGATTTCCAGTGAATAATGAATGTCAGTGCATTTCAGTCTTCAGTTTTTATTTTATTTTTATTGCTGGCTAATACGGGCTTCCTGTTTTTGAAAAAAATGCAAATTCTTCCAATTTTTTAAAAAATAATAATGCATGTTTATATTTGCTAAGAATATTTATTCTTTCAATTTAAACTTTTGATATTATAATTTTTGTTATAGAGTGTTTTTATGGTGTTTTTTGATGGTCACCATCCACTGTTGGGAGAGAATAGGTCAGACAAACTTATTTTTTGGTTTCCCCAGAAGTAAGTCATACAGATTAGGAACAACATGAGAATTTGACTAGAATGTTCATTTGTTGGGTATACTATCCCTTTAAGTGGCGTACAGTCATATACTGTAAACAGTAGCTAAATTATTACATTTTTCATGTCAGAGCTGTCACTGTATCATTTATATTAGCACAGCTACAGTATATTGACCAATAAGCATGCAGGACTGGACCTAACCATTCTAAAAGCAGTGTTATAAACACCAGTGCAGCTCCTCATAATCTAAACACATAATTATGTAGCAGCTTGTGCAGCTACACAAATGAAGTGTAGCCAATATGCACAAATGTCATCAAATCTTCCTTGAAGTCCCACAGTTTATGCAGATGCGATGCATGTTTTAAATGTTATGCGTCATTAGATGAGGAAATCATCCTGACAATCCAAGAGCAGTGATTGGCTCTTTGGAATGTTTTATGTCCTTTGCACTTTATAACTTAAATGTAAATTTGATGCATGCATACTCACATGTAGTTGAATTATATTTAGATTAATTATAAACGTGACCATCTGCCATACTGGCACTCTTGACACAAGCTGTGCAAAAGGTCAATGGAACTATATTTACTTTTCTTTGCGCTGATTTGATGACAGTACTAAACCTGTTCAAACATGACCTTGCTAGTGGCTCACTTAACATGAAGTGGCCGCATACATATGCATAGTCACTCCCATCACTGTATATCATATCAAAACATGGATTTGCTGGACTATTTTTACTACTGCACCCCCATTTCCTCTTTGTATTTTCACCTCATTTGGTTTTAACAAGATCATAATCACAGCTGTGGCCTGCACACAGGCCTGTCGTAAAGCGGGTGGTGGATGGTTTTACGAGCGGAGGGGCTTTACTGATGGAAGGCATCTGTGGAACATCTGTGGAAGGTGCTGAGTCGACGCTCCTGTCATACCGGTCACACACGTGGAGTGTTATCCGCTGGAAAACCTCTCACCCTGAACACCCTGCTGCTGTCAAGTGCACATCACTTTGAGACTGACTCCCACGTCCCTACCACATCGTTCGCCTGATGTGAGTCCATATAGACAGATGAGGAGGACATTCTTGGTGACTGTTGGGAACTCGAACTCTAGATTCTAAAACTCTTTGTGTCTTTTGGGGGTTTGAATGAACATGATGCAATCCAAGCATACACTTGCATCTAATCTAAATGACTGCAATGAAATAGGGACAGTTCATCCAAAAATGTATCTTCAAGCTCCGAAAAAGACAAAGCACCATAAAAATAGCCCATATGCTTATGGTGAAGTATTCCAAGCCACCTGAAGCCATTCAAAAGATTGAAGTTCAAAATGTAAGTCAATATGTAAGTTATGTATAATTTTTTATCTCTTTAATATTATTCATGGTTGCACAGATTTCATTCTGACAGATCAAAACCGGTCCATTGAGAAGTTAATAATTCATACAAGATGGCAAAATCATAAAGAATCATAAATCATTATTTTAAGTGGGTTAAAAGGCATCTGAGATTTTTTTAGGTTGGTTGCTAGATACAGTTGTTTCATAATAAGTTGTTTATCTGATGGTTTAAGACTGATTTATGACCGTTGATCCCAGCAATCTGATAGATTTTGATGATAGTCTTCACTCAAAAAAAAAAAAAAAAGCTTGTTCAGCGACTTAAATTAAGGAATTAAATTAAGGAAAACCTTTCCACGCAATTAGTTCAGGTCTATACAACAAGACTAAAACAAGTTCAATTAAACAAATACTGTTAAGTTGGTTCAACAAAACATTATTTGTTTAATTTAACTTGTTTTAGTCTTTCTGTATGGACCTGAACTAATTGCGTGCAAAAGTTTTCCTGAACTTTAAGTTCACCGAAGAAGCAATTTTTTTGGGTGTAGTAATGTTGGCATGTTAATGACAGTGTTATAGTAGTAATATATACAATAAGGGTTGAGCAAAGAAGACTGATCTCAGATTAGCACAGTTATTGCTCATTGAGTGAAGCATTAAGTCAATGAAGCCCCAGCACCCTAAACATGAGCGCTACTCTTCTGCTCAGTGGTAACCTCAAAATTTTTTCTAATCTCCAAACCTCTTTTAAATCTCCAAAATAACTCACTATTACATGTATAATAACCAACAAAAAATATTCATGTAGTCCCAACACAAAATGATTAATTTCACTTATTTTTTTATTACATTTTATGAACATAATGGAAATAAGTTATGTAAAAAAATTTATAAATCAAGAATTTTGTTGTTTCTGCTCATTTTAACCAAGTAATTTGAACAAGCATTAAAAATCTGTTGCTTATTCCTCCTCGGATAGATCTAAATCGGATGTGTCTAACTCGGTCCCGTGAGTCCCAAGTTGTAATAATTCATACAAGATGGCGAAGTCATAAAAATTTGTACAAGTATGTACAACACAAACCTAAACTTTGGGTTGTGCGTAAAGCCTCATTGATTCAGGTTGCACAACATATCAAACTGTTTTGCAGTGTTGTGTAAATTATCTCAAGTTTCCATGAAAGTGTGTTTATGCATGTCAAAATATTCTCAAAAACTTCTTGCAAGTATCCTTATTTGAATCTGCGAAAATCAATATTTTCAGTGGGTTAAAAACATCTGAGATTTATTGTGTGATTGCTAGATACAATCCTTCCATAATAAGGTGTTTATCTGACAGTTTAAGACTGATTTATGACCTTCTATCCCCACACAGGAGCCTCTCTGGCCATTAGTAGTCATCCTTTTCCATTCACAGAAACTCTCCGTGGTGGAAACAACCTTGCAGTCCATACTCGCATTATGAATACTTGATGCACTTGACGGAGGGGTCCATTGTAAATGCACAGCACTTTCTTGGGTAATTCCATCATAGATGCAAAGAAAACAGGTGGACAGATGGAATCAGTCTAGTACAATTATACTCTACAGGACCCTTTACACAATCTAATACAAACCTATCAGAGTCTGCACACATTGTTCTAAACAAAGTCCTCTAAATCAAGTTACATAGGGACTAATACAGTCAAGCTCTTCAAACATATCCAATCAGAGAATTTCCAGTGTTCTCCCAGAAGATACACGCGCTCGCACTTTAGCACATACTATAACTAGACATCTTATGTTCCCTTCGTAGCTCGTAGATCCACACGGCAAGGCGAGTGGCTCAACACGGCTGTGCGTTACAGGGGTTTAGAGTCAGGGACTCTGATGTTATGGGCTTTTTAATGAGAGTAGAGATGCAGGCAGAGAGGCCACGAGTGTGATGGAGTAATCCAATGCTGAATTATTCATAGCAACATGTGAAATGAAACTGAGAATGGCTGAGATTAGGGGTTTTCTGCTCATCATTCCCATCCCCTGTGGACTCCGCAAACCGCCACAACGGACGAGATTTAACTCACTTTCTCCGAAGCCGCACCGGATCACACAGATGAGCGTATACGCTTGGCTTCGGTTGCTTGTCATTATGCCGGTTTACGTGAGCGTTTGATAGAATCTGATTTGAGTTTGAGTGTGTGAGTCTAATTCCCGCAGATACAAGATACGGCGCTCATGCTAATTTATTTGAAAAGGAGAAATACCTTACTGGCTGCTCTCAATATTTCTAAAAAGCTGCATGCAAACTTTTAAAGACGTGATTTTTTTAATCCTTAACTTTGTACTCCGAGGAAGATAACAAACATTATTGAATTTTGTGTGTGACTGAATATGTTCAAGGTTTTTGCCAGGAGAGAGGCAGCAAATTGTTTGCCAGATGAAATGAGTCACTCCAAATGTCATGGCGGATGCCACTGAATCTGAGCCCTGCAAGTTGCTGCACCTTCCTGAAATGTGCAGCCTGGCAGATTTTGTTTACATCTATTAAGATGATGGTTATCTAATGGCGTATGAACAGCTGGGGGTTAATAGCTGCTGGAGAATTGACTTGAATAAGCAGGGCACATCTCAGTGGTCTGGGGAATTAGCAGCACGCAGAACAATGCTTTTACAAATTCGGCAGATTTTGTTTACATCTATTAAGATGATGGTTATCTAATGGCATATGAACAGCTGGGGGTTAATAGCTGCTGGAGAATTGACTTGAATAAGCAGGGCACCTCTCAGTGGCCTGGGGAATTAGCAGCACGCAGAACAATGCTTTTACAAATTCATGATCTTCGCTGAGATTGTATACTGATGTGTGACACCTTGTCTATGAAAGTTTTCTTCCTGGGAGTTTGAATTGTTTGGTGCCAGAGGCGATTCTGGAGGGCAGCGCTTAGAAAGACTAGTCACAACTTTCCTGCACCCAGACAGAGAGTCACCTATAGAGAGCATTCAAACACATAACTCGGACATATTAAACGTGCTTTTATGTGGTACTCACCCCATGGTGTGGACTGAAACACATTGCGCTATAATAAAGACGCTGAGAAATTGAGAGTTTTTCTTTCTCGTTCTGTGTCTAGCTCTTGCAATCTCTGACCCTTTTTCTAAACTTCCCTCTAAATCTTAGTGAACAGTTTGCAACTTCATGTGCCACTAACTTTGCACCAAAAAATGGGAGTTGTAACATAGTTGTTAAATATCTGGGGCCTCGTTTATAAAGATATACATATAATGGTCCTAAAAGAAAACTTACCATAGTCTCTGAAATGTTTTATAAAACGTCCGTATGCACAAAAGTATTCCTAAATGCATCTCTCTTAATAAATTGCGATTCATCTTTTTGCAATTTATTAAGAGAGAATAAATTTGAATTTATTAAAATTCAAGTGCAATGTGTGCATCAACTCCACCTACAGAACACCCACAAACATCTCTTTATGATTCAGAAGTACGCCACTCATTATTAATGGGCAAGAAAATGAGGAAATAATATAAATGAATTCATTTCAATGATGTAAAGCAGTTAAATTTTGCTCGTTTGTGCATATGAAATATATTAATGATAAAAGTAATAGTATTTAGGATCAAATGCGATTGTACATGCATTTTATAAATGAGGCCCCTGGGCTGGTAAAAACAAGGTAACACAATTAAACCCTGAATGGAGTGGTCTATAAGTTGTGTTTATCGTATTTGAGCCCCAAGTACGGTTCAGATTTGACGCCCCCATTGGATTCAGGTTATTGATTCGGAGCCATCTTTACGCTATTTTCACTCATTGGGCCTCATTCATGAAACATGAGCAGAACACATTTTTGTGTAAATCGTTCATAAAGCTGTTCTGACGTAAATTTTTGGATTCATGAAAGTGTTCCTATTTGCAAAATGTTAGTTGGTATGAAAGAAATGTACACCTGCTCCCTACCACGTGTAAACGGTGCGTAACACATTCTGTGTTCTTTTTGGCAAACTGATGACACTGAATTTTGATGCACTGCCATTATAATATTTTACAAGTTAGTTTGCTCTGCTTTTTTTTCTTTCTTTCTTTCTTTTTGAGCTGAGAGATGATAAACTTTTTAGCTTTGAGGAAACGCAGCGCTTGTCACTGTCACTTTTTACCCAGCCATCCAATCAATGGAGGAGGGGCGGGACAAATACGAGGCTACACCGACCAATCATCCTACTTGTACAACAACTGAACAACAATAAAGAGGTTAATATTGCTGGCTACTGCATTTTTATATGCAGTAATATTCTTTAAAATGAGATAGTAATAGTATAATAGTTCAATAAATGTATCCCACTCAAACTGAGTGTAATGAAGAACTCTAAAAACTGGTGGTGTTGCATAATGTGTTGTTTTACATACAATTTTTTAATACAAAAGGCTACATACTATGCAGTGTACAAATTTACAGTGGTAATTCATGCTATAGGCTATGCATCGGAGCATGCATGCTAACTGCTAAGCGATGGGTCTGAAAGTATAAAAACTTTTTGCCATTATACAATGATGCAATGCTTTCAGAAAACGTACTTAAGTTTTTCCTGGTGCTTTTTTGTCTGCTTTGAAATGTTTAATTCATGCAATCTTCTTTATTGCTGATTGGCTACAAGTTTGTTTTGCGATTCGGCCCGAATCAGTTTTCTAAAGTGTTTTTGAAAAATCACTTACTCTGCCTTTAAGTACCATAATGTGTATACTTAAATTAATTAGTTAGATTTGTATAGATTTGTGTGGTTAACCTGGTGGTTGAAATCTCTGCTGCTGTTAAGCAAGCTTAACCACAAAGGAAATATCCCTGTAATTTCAGATGGTGTTGTCATGTTATGTAAGGCTGGTTTACACTGTCCCAACAAATACCAACATTCTAAACTTGGCTGTTGGATTTAGAATGTTGAGTTTCCACACTGTGTCAGCAGGATTAAAACACAATGATACACACACACAAACCCAACAACAGTTGACATTTGCTGGGTTATGTTGGGGAAGTGTTTACTAGTCCTAATTTACTTAATATTCCACAGGTCTTAAATGAACCTGGTATATCAGCAGTACACTTCCATATGCATCTCGTATACCGTAATAAAAGCATTAGCAATTAATCGCAACATGAAAATTTGATACCGGCATATCCCTAATCTCTAGTTCCATATACCTCTCTATACATCATCTAGTTGATATAGAATATGGCAGAGTTCATGAGGAAGTCAGGCTGTCCGGGGCTTAATTAACCCAACCATAAAGGACAGCTCGTTGCCATGGTGAATGTCATTGAGGCCTCCGCTGCTGAAGTTCCCCAAGGGATCAGGGCTAATTGCAAATACAACCTTAGCATGGGACATTGCCTTGAGGAGACATGGAAGTAGCGCTATACGCCTGTTAATGAAGCTACGGAGAACGGCGTCGCTCGGAAACTGCCGTTCGCTTCAAGATTGGATGGCTGCAATTCAGTGGCTTCAATCATTTCGCTGATATATGCGGTATTCACCTAGATGATAATTAGATCTGTTTTAGAGGCGGTTAACGAAGTCACTGGAGTGTGAGAGTGCATGTGAGCAAACGAGCATAATCTTACTTTATGAAATGATAGACAAAATAAAAATGATTTATTGAAAATGAAACGAGTAAATAACAAAAATGGACATATTTTGCTGGACCAGTTTAGACAGCTTTTCTATATCGTCATCTCCCGTACTTGACTGTCTCACACACATAAAATACATTCACTCCCACACTAACATAAAAATCGGCTGCGTCAAGGAAAACAAACACCCGTCTAAGGAGGTCATGTTGATTCAGTCAGTTTTCGGACGTGTCGTGTGCAGCACTGTGCCCTGTGTGGGTGCGGTAGTGTTACTCTCCCGGGGATCCAAATGTGAGGATTAAGCTGAATGAGTTTGTCAGGTTCACTGTTTCAGTCCCCTCTACTCAATAAAAGAAAAGGCACTTTTGGGATTTTAATATCCTTTGCTCTGCAATCCTGCTTTCTTGCAGCCAGCAGTTTATGAGGCTTATTTTTTTGCCCCTTTGCAGTGGTGAGATTAGTATGAGGCAAAGAAAAAGATGTTTGTATTTCAAAAGCTGTAGGTCCACCCATTTCTTTTCCTCTCTCTTTCTGCCCAGACGATTTTTTATTGATCTGATGACATTCACAAAAGCAGCTCACCTTAACACTGTATGTAGAGAGGAATGCATGATTTGAACGCCATGGTGAGTGTAACACTTTGAAGAGAAAAAAACCCTCACATTTTAACACACACACCGCAAATCAATGGAGTGCATGTGTCATCCATATAACAGTGATGTGTATTGGCCTTTTGATTTGCGCTCTGTTGTTAGTGTCAGCCACACTGTTTTTGCCCTGAGAGCTGCTATATTCACTCTATCTTTCAATTTTTATGACCACCCAGCTGCTCTGATTCTTTCTAAATCTTTCTCATTCCAATTCATCCATCTTCTACCCAATCACCAATTTCATCTTAATTCATGTCCTATCAATTTATAATTTCAAGAAGTAGATAAGTTTGTTTCTTCATCGGAACACATTTAGAGAAACTTAACATTATATCATTTGCTCACCAGTGGATCCTCTGCAGTGAATGGGTGCCGTCAGAATGAGAGCTCAAACAGCTGATAAAAGCATCACGATCATCCACAAAACAAATTTGGTCGGTCAATTAATGTCTTGTGAAGTGAAAAGCTGCGTGTTTGTAATAAACAAATCCATCAAGATGTTTTTAACTTCAAATTGTTGCTTCCAGCTAAAATACGAGTCATCTTTCCATAATATTGATTTCTCCAGTGAAAGAGTCATTTTGTCTGAATCAGAAGAAATATGCACAGATCAAGTACTTTTTATGAGCAAAAACAGTCCCAAACATTCACTTCAGAGGCTCCGTTAGTGAGCAAGTGATGTAATTTTTTTCCAAATCTGTTCTGATGAAGAAACAAACTCATCTACATATTGGATGACCTGAGGGGGAGTACATTTTCATTTTTGAGTGAAATATTCCTTTAACATTTTCTTTTTTGGCTATATATATACATATAGATTTACAATTATTTTATTGAATTTTATTTGATTCGGAATGCCAAGAGGTGGGACTGGACCAACAATTAAGTAAAGGATAATAACTGAATGCCACTTGAGAACTATTTCATATGGAATGAAATAAAAGAAAATAGTAGAATTAAATAACAGAATTAAAATAGAATTAAATATATAGTGTATAGGGCACAGTAAACAGCCTCCTTTACGTAGGCTATGCATTGGAGCATGTGAGCAGCTGCTAAGCAGTGGTTCTGACGGGATAATATTTCAGCGTTTTGCCACACTTAAACGATGCAATGCTTTGATAAAACCTACTTAAGTTTTTCCACTTTTCTGGGGTTTAAAGATGATGCTGGTGCTTTCTGTCTGCTTTGATATGTATAATTTATCTAAACTGCTTTGTGATAAGCCCTGAGATGAGATGTGTGTTAGTGTACATTAATTAGTTAGACGGGTCCTCATGAGATCTGACTCAGGATCTCTGCTATGTTGGAAACAGTAAGAACTGTGACATGTTGAGCAAACACTGAATCCCTGGCCTTGGTGCAGGCGTTGGGTTCTCCCTCAATTTCATGTTTAGCTTCAGATTTTCTCTCTATCTCTTCAATATCTCTTAGTCTGTCTGCCATATTGACACAGATGTAAAATGTATAACGTTATGTTCTGAGATCTGGGAGTTGTGAGCGGGTTATCTATATCAGGGGTCTGAATATTAGAATGAGAGCCATTAATACAGAAATATGCAGTACATATACAGTTAATTGCAGACCACAGATGTTCCATTATTTAATGAAGGTTTCCCACTGATACGTTGCATTTTCCCAGACACAAAATAGTTCTCATGTTAATTAATTCATGTGTTAATGTGTATGTCATTAACCCCACAGCATTTGAGTGTGGAATCAACGTATCACCTTCTATGGTGTTTATTGAAAGTGTGACACATTTTGTTGGGAGTAACTAGCTTGTACTAAATTTGATTAAATAAATCTGTTCATAGACCACAAATAATTAAATTTGTGCCACCATATTTGAAAGCACAGCCATTTAAGAATCAAGCACTATTGCGCATATTCATTACGTTGTATTTTGTGATAATAGACACCAAGTTGTTATTGTCAATAACAAGCCACATGTAATGAAGTTGACTATTGAGCCTTTTAAGTCAATAAAGTGCATAGACAAGTGTTTCATTTCATAAAATTAATCTTGGATAGCAAGCTAGCTAAATGATTTTCTGTATCTATTTATCCTGTACTTTGGACTGGAGTTATTTGTTGATTTGTCTTAATGAAAGCCAAATTTGTAAAGGTTTTAGAGCAACCAGAATGATTATATGCTTTATTGGAAAACATTATTATTTTTAGGTATCATTGTCTTGTCATTAAAAAAAAAAAAAAGCCTTTTGTGGCTTCCAGAAAAAGGCTTCTGCACAGAATATTAATACTTAATAATAATAAAAAATCCTGAATTTGAAGGGGGGAAAAAATCTGAGAAATTCTTATAACTTATTTCAACATTTTCAAATCCAGATGGATATATACGTCTGCTATATAAGTAGAAATAAATCTTTTAATAAGAAAATATATTTATAATTATAAATAATATAGTTCCATATGTAATCATATCAAAGTTTAATATTTAACATAGAAAGTTTGAGAATTAAGATTCCTATTCTGCACATCTGCAAGCTGTTTTAACATAAAGCTTTCCTGTTAACCCTATTTGGAGGACTGTCCCATTCAGGAATGCTTTTCCGTTGCTTATTTCTTAAATGATAGCAGGTTAGAGCAGGTCAAATAACACATTACAGGCTACTACTAGTCTCTGGCTGAAGTGTCATATGAGCTTGATGTGTATATAGGAGCAATATGATTCCTCAGCAGTAAACGGTTGAGTAACCAGTTTATCACTTTCACATGATTCTTATTAAACACGTGTAGTCACTTTGGATCAAACATAAAACCCACATGCACACTTGTCATCCAGCAGACTGGTGTGAATTGTGCAAGTTGATATGTGGAGTTTGAGCAGAGGAGACGCCAACCTTGAAGGTGGCACTCCTTCATCCATGAATGCTTCATTCATAACTCCTAATGCTCAAATGTTTCACAACTGGAAACCTTGAGAGGTCCTTGAAAAATCCCTCTTTGTTCATCTATATTTCATGAAGCCTTGTCAGATGGAATTATGGTATGTTGTCATGTTCTTGTGAAGAATACAGGGAATTTATTGGTGTGGTTTTCCTCTGCCTTGTGGGTGTTTATCCTCCACTGGTTTGTATTTTGTCAGGGTCTGACGGCACTTAGCCAACGTGTTTGTTTTTGTCCTAAAAGCTTCATAAGCAATGGGAGGATTGGACTTTAAGTAAACAAGCAAACAAGTTCTGTATTTCCAGGCAAAGAGGCTGCAGAGGCTGGTACCCCTGAATAAACACTCCTCATCCCTTCCCGGTTTGAGTCATGCCGCCAATGCAACACACGCACACTCGCGTTCTTTCTGACGGGCGTCGAATCTCATACCTTGATCTTAGGTGGCAGGTTCTGTAAAACGTACCATCTTGCGAAGTGACGACCCTGTTAAAAGCAGCTACCGGATACAACCAAATCACACTAAATTAAACATGTTTCATTTTCTCCAAAATGGAATAGGACAGGCTTTTAATTTGTCGGTCTGTCAGGGAGCATTGCCACATCCATCCATTACTGCTCTGCTTGTCCTCAAACAGAAATCGATAGGAGGAAATTCTAGCTGTCAGATTGTCTTTAAAAATGTAGGAAGGCAGCTCATTCCAGTTATCACTTCAGAATGAAAGCAGAACAATGTTGTTACATCCCTCAACAGAAAAACTGTGTTACAGATATATGATTAAACTCTCGGTGGGCATCTGTCTGCTGTATGGATGTTCCTGGGGCACAGAGATACGGCCCTGCATTTTCTTTATCTGATGGGTCGATCGTGATATTTCCCGTGCTACATTCTCTGTGTATTAGCCTTTTGTTTCCTGCACGGTGGTCGAGCAAAATATGTGAAAATAACAAATTCTAAATGTTTAGTTGCCATTTAGTTCAAAGCAATTTACAAGACCACATAGTTTATATGGAATCTAGTTAATGAGTTTCTTGAACCCAGATATAACTGGAGTGCTACCAGCTTACTGTACATCCTACACCCTTTCTGCGTTTATTTTGCTCGAATGTCATGCTTAATGAAATCTCACTTTCTAGGAATGCCAGAAAGGGAGCATGGTTTTGTTTGAGAATGACACAATAACTTGTAGTACAAGCCCAATTAGAGCATGCTTGACTGATCGCATAGACTGTGTAAATGGAAAATCCCAATGCATTTGGATAGGATAAAGCATAAATTATTTGATCTGCTATATCAAAATAAAGAAATATCGGCAATAGGTTGAACCTGCTGTTGCTTAGATTTTTTGAGAACAGTCAAAATATTTTTTCTTGTATTTGCCACTACTGTACATTGCAATAGTTTAGAACATTAGTTAAAGCAAAGCACTTTAGCATATTCGTCACCCCTTTTTCTTCCACTGCCAAATCATGAGAGCCAATCTTTATAACCTAGCAGAGGCCTCACCACTGTAATAACGCTAAACCAGCACGCCACTCACCCATGGCCAAGATGACCGTCAGAGCCCAGAACCATTGAAAGAAAAGCCCAGCCCAGCACAGACACTTCATTAACTGATAAGCATCTGGTGAGCTCTCTTCTCTAAGGTCCGTCTCCCTCCTCATCTCTATCTATCAGTCTACAGAAAGCTAACATATCAGTCAGCAGAAGGAGGAGGGTGAGGGGAAAATGCGATCCTCAAATCTGCCAGGATAATTGTGCGACTGATAAGTCTCCCATGGAGCATCCAACAAAAATGAGCCTTTCTCCATAGTGGGTCTCACACTACTGCTAGTGTCGACGCAGGAAGTCAATAATGTCAATTAGCGTAATAAAAACGACGAGGAAAAAAAGGAAGAATAATGAATAATGATAAGCTAATGGCGAAAGGCTGTTGTTGCTCAGATGGCACATGCTATTCCCATGAATGATCAGATATGGCATTGTTTTGGAGGCTACCAAAGTCAGACCTGAATTCAGAAATTGTGGTTTTGCTTTAGTTGAAATGCTTTGGAGATAACAGGAAACTCCTATATAGCATCAACTAAGAAATCATGGGAACGAAGAAAAAAATTATAATAACAGTCCAGAATATGATTGTCAGCTCTATAAGGCTCATTTGCCTCTTGAAATGCAATTCAGTTGAACTTGATCCTGGCATTGCCATGAAAAAAAAAAAAAAGATCTGCCATTTTGGTCATATAACCAAGCCATAAAAAGCCATGTCACATCAACCTACTCCGAACGAGTCCTACATCATTGGGCATTAAAGATTAAATTTACAAGCCTCATCATCCACAGAAACAACACCGCAGTGTGCTATAAAGCCTCTTTCCTCTGAATAATGTAAAGACATAAGGACATGTAATGGTCTAAGGGTGTTTTTGTGTGTGTGTATCACTGTAGCGCTTTGGTGGTGGGTGTTGGCTCTGGCTTGGTTCTGTTCTCTGAGGGCAGTAAATTGCTGTGTGTGAGGGAGGTAAAGGAAGGGTTACTGCAACCACAGATCTGCAGATGCCCCTGCCCCTGATTACAGCCTGCCCCTACTCTGTCCCCCATGCTAAAAATGTACAGCATAATGACACATTAGTGTCCATTGGAGCCTAAAAATTATCCTACTTTGCATGACACCAAGAGAAAATTGCTTAATTATCTGTTGCAATATATTCTTCGACACATGCTGAGTTTATGATGAATGTTGTAGTAAAAAATAATCTCTAACATTTTGATGAAACCTCTCACCAGAATAAATCTGCTGAAATGAAAGAAAACTATATTGAAAAGGATATATATATATATATATATATATATATCAGAAATTAAACTTTTTTTATAGTAAATTTAATTTGACTTATACAAGCCATCAGGAAGGTTGAATGTTCCATCAGAAAATGACCCAAATCCTAACCCTTAAATGCCTCTCTTCCAACTCTCTCTCGCAGACTCTAATTTGTTGGATGTCGCAAGTTAAGCAGATCAATAAAGGATTGTATTAAATGCTGCACTCACAACTCATAACATATGCTTCAACTGAAGCACACTGATTCCTGAGCTTTGAACGAGGCAAGCTGTAACTTTACTATAAATGAGCAGAGATCATGTTTCAAATAACTTTTTCTATCATTAAGCATTGCATCAGGAAACAAGGCTGATGAGTTTGTGTGTGCATCTATGTATGTGTGTGTGTGTGTGTATGCAGAAGCCCATCACATATCTATTCAGAATTAAGATGTCACCACATTCCTGTAGCCAGAAATTTGACCATGTGACAGTTCATTGCAGTGTGAATATAATTCACTGTATCAGTTAAATAATTTTTTTAGAGACAAAAGTTAAGTATTTTCTGCTTTCTATAACCTCTTATATGGTTATCAGAATTGCATTATTAAGCAAATGCCCTACAGTTGAAAAAAAAAGACAAGAGGAAGGAGTTTAGTTTAGAGAAATACAAACCAAATGTTTTCTTTTTATTGTTGTAACCTCTGTAGACTCCTCATAAAAATAGTGCTGCTCAAAATAAGGACAAAGTAAATTGCTGTTGGAACGATCTCAATAAAGGAAAGTCCATAATTCACCCATTCATTTGAATCCCTTTCTTAATAAAGAAAATGTGAAACCATGTTAATGTGAACCTGCAGCAAACCATCCAGTCACTGCAACTGTCTCGTAAGTCTCACAAACTAACATCCAGTTGAGCCCTTGCTCTACGAATCTGAGGCAACTGTTGTAATGCATTTACTAAATTAGCCCTAAAAGCCACTCAAATCATAATTAATGCAGTACAGGATCTGAAAGAAACAGGAAAAGCAATCAAAATCCAACTCAAGAAACTGGATGGAAAAACCACAGGATAGTCAATCCGATTTGTCAAAAAACCAAAGGAACATCAGAGTAATAGTCAGAAGGTTAAACTCAAAAAGCAAGCAGGATGTCTGTTCTGGAAACATACTGTTAAACGCTTGCTGCAAAGCTATGGCACAGCCCAAAAAATTATTTGGCTGAGAGCTGCAGAACAGCAGACTGTAAATCCAGCTGCTTCATTCTCTCTTGGTGTCCATCCTGTGTTTTGCAAGGTTTTGTCTCTTAAGCCAGTCTCATTTATTGCAAGTATAACATTTGGCACAATACAAATTCTTGGTGCTTTTAAAGATCAATCAGTGAAAGTTCTCTGTATAAATGGGACTTTACTGCATCATATACAGCATGTTCTAAAAATCACAGGTTGCCCCTTTTCAAACAAATCTGTCTTCATTGCAATGTCGTATCAGCATCATCACATTTTCCCATCTTAAATAGGAGTTACAAGTTACAAAATAGTTTAAATTAATTTTCACTTTTATATAATCTGTTTCTTGTATCATCCCATAGTGGATTAATTTATATATTTATATTAATATATTTATGTATAAGCATGTACAAGAAAAACAGTCTCATTTTTGCACTGGGTACAAAAGTAATTGCTGTCTTTTCTGTTGTGCATTCTATTGCATGTTTTCATGATGAACAGAATAAAAGACAGAACAGAAGAAGGCTGTAGGAATGTTATATCTGTGTTTCCTGTACCTTCTCCTTTGTGTGAGTTTTGTTCAGGTAGTGTTCAGGGATGGTGCTGATGGTTGTGGGGCGGGGATGGTGCAGGAAGTTTCCGAAGTTGTTCTCTGCCCAGGGAGTAGAGTGTGCTGGTCTGTTGGAGCTGAAGCTGGGTTTGTAGGTGTTCTTGTGATCTCTCAGGCTAGGTAACATCATTCCACTTTCACCTGGTATACTTGTCCCTGCATGGGTGGTAGGAACATTCTCATCCATCTGAATGACCTCTATAGTCCTAGCAGCTGCCACCGAGCTCCTTTGCTGGTGCCGTTTACGCAGCTTGTAGAAAGCTATGAGCATAACGGCAGCAAGCAGGGTGACTGCCACAAAGCAGCCAATGATGATCTTGGTTGTCTTCATGACCTCGTCAAGACTGGCAGGTGGGCGTGTTGTTCCGCGTACAGTCGGCACCGAGACCTGTCGAGGTGTTTGAAGTAAAACGGTCGGTGTAGAAATGAAAACAGGTTGAAAGACAGAGGGCGAGGCGGTTACCGTCTTTGGCTTGATCACTTCCTGTGAGGTGGGCTCCACTTCCTCCACTGTCACCGTGGTGAAGTAACTCAGGTTAGAAGTGTTGAGCTCAGCTGCAGTCACATTCAGGTAGGCTGAAGCATTGGAGTTGCCAGCCATGTTGGTGACCATGCAGGTGTACACACCTGTATCTGCTGGCAGCACATTGGAGAAGTTTAGCGTCCCGTCATTGAGCACTGATATCCGTGGGTGATTAGAGCCATGGGTCAAAACTGTACCATTAGGCAGGAGCCACCTAACTGATGACATAGGGGCTGTGCGACATTTTAGCTCAGCTACACGTTCAGCAGATATATTAAGATCCCTTGGGGCATCCAGAATGAAAGGTGCTGAGCACTGGAAAGTGCTCTGGTCCACCTCCACCAGATAGCGTCCACGTAAGTAAGCAGGGGTGTGGCAGCGTCCACAGCAGGTGGAATTAGTGGGAATGTACTCCCTCAGCCACCAGGCCAGCCACACCACATCACAGTCGCACCGCCAAGGGTTGTGGTGCAAATGGAGTTCCACCAGGTAACTCAAGGGCGCAAAAAGGTCATGGGGCAAAGAGCTAAGGTTATTATGGGCCAGGTTGAGCTCAACCAAGGCTGTGACATCATCAAATGCATTTCTCTCTATAGTGGTGATCCGAGAGTTCATAATCCACAGCTTTTTCAGGGATTTCAAACCCCTGAAAGACCCAGGTTTTATCTCTGGGAAGTAGTTCTCAGACATCTCTAGCTCCTCCAGCCCTACCAAAGGGGTCAGGACTGGCATCTCCCGCAGGTTACACATTCCAAGGTTTAAGTATTTCAAGTTGTATAATCCCTCAAAAGCACCCTCAGAAATATACTCCAGCTTCTTTAATTCTCCCAGATCGAGACGCATTAGAGAGGGAACGCGATTAAATGCGTAGGAAGGTATGCTTTCGATAGGGTTGTTCCTGAGCCATAATTCCCGCAGTTTAGACAAGTACTCAAAAGCGCCACTTGGGATCACTGTCAATCGGTTGTCGAACAGCTCCAGTGTGTTGAGGCTGTTGAGGCCACTGAAGGCCCCCACCTCGATCTGACGAATAGAGTTCCTACCCAGTTGTAGCACCTCCAGGTGACGAAGGTATTGAAAGGTGCCAGCTTCAATTGTCTCTATGCTGTTCTCCATCAAGTTTAAATGCCGTGTGGTGGCAGGAATGCCTGGGGGCACTCGAACCAGGCTGCGCCTGGTGCACACCACTTTAATGAACTGGTTACTACAGGAGCAAACACCAGGGCAGGTCAGTGGTCCGGAGGGGGTGGCGCACACACTCCACGATCGCACCATGAGGTAGACTGCACAGAGCAGGGCTGCGTTCCAGGCACGGTGCACAGTTACCTGCCAAAAGAGACTCATGATGTGGCACGTTCATAATTCAACATCGCGTGGGGATTCGGCTGGGGTACGGAGAACAGTGGCCCTACCCTGGTTTGAGCAAGACTCTGCATCTGTTTGCCATCGACAGTGCAGGATGGTGCTGCGTTAAACACAGAGAGGGAAAGAGAGGGAGAGATGGGGTGGGGGGGACAGAGAAAAAGATGAGTGGAGAAGGGAAAAAGCTGACCTACAGAATAAATGTGTTGAAATAGAAGGCACCTACCTCATTAGCTCGAAGTTGTCCTTAGTATAATCCTTTATTTTGAAGCAAAACCCCAACACTATTCACTCATGTTTCCCACTAAGATCACAGCACAGCATTTTCAGCTATATCTCTTATAAAAGTAAAGTGGATCATGAACTCGTTTGACAAAATGGCCCCTATTAATTCCAGAGAGAAGCGGCATTCAGTGAAACTGGTTCAAGAGGTAAGGCCCAGTCAGCTAAGCAGGTGCACGGATCCAGTCAGCTTGGAAAAGATCTCCTCTCAGCTCCCCCATTGATTGTCCTTGGAAGGCGACACTGAATACCACTGAACAATTTTCACAAGACTCCATTGCTGAAGCACATGCACATTAAACCAAGAAAAAGATAAAAAGAGAAAGTAGAAGAGGGAAAAAATCCAAAAGTCTTCTCAGATTCGTCTCTCCCCTTCGCAGTAGACTAAGCCGGTTTTTCTTTTTTTTTTTAGTTTGCCATCGTCCACCCCCCGCGACACTTGTTCAGCTGATCAGCCGTGTGTTGATGAATCCAAAAAGGCTAACAGACGTACACTGCGGTCATTCCATCTTGCTTTTTTAACTCACTCTGCTCTCCTGTCTGTCGCTGTAGCAGCTGCGGACTGCCGCGTGCACAGTTAGCAATAATCCATCAATTTCTCCAGAGGGGGCCTCGGGGGTGGTGTTGCGGGAGCATAAGGGGGAATGGGGGAAAGAGGACGGGGGAGCAGCAGCAACAGCAGCGCAGCAGTGGTGAAGCTCTATCCCTATCCACCGATCGTTTGCTCCTCGTGCTCTCTCTCTCTCACTCTTTCTCTGTCTGGCTTCCTGTCTCTCCTTCTTTCTTTCTCTCTTCTCAGTGTCAGGAAAAAAAAAAAAAGATTGCAGTCGTGTGGCTAATTTCAGAAAGATACTTTGCAGAGGATTCCGTAGTTTGCCCTCCCTCCCCACATTGTGGATCCTGCGGTATTCCTTTATTTTCCCTTGTCTTGAGGTAGTAAGTTGTGGCAGTTCGCCTGCTCTGGCTGTGAGTCTGCGGGTTGGCAGCGGCTCTGCAGTGGGAGGTGGGCAGGAGAAAAGCACGCGAGGGAGAGAGACACGCAAACACGCTCACGGCAGAGAAGACCATCAACGGCGACAGTGGCAAGAGCAGTGGTCCTCACCTCCAGCGCTCACCCTCCTTTCTGTATTTCTCTCTGTGTGACTGGGTTGCAGGCGGCAGAGTCTTTCTCCTCCTTTTGTCCTTCAGTGGAAACGTGAATGTACTGCTGACGCATCCCACTCAGAGCAGTGTATTGGTTTGATGCAGTGTTCTTGTGTATTAACACATTCTTCCCCTCCTCGCTGAGTGTACTGCCTCTCGCTGAAACACTCACACACACTCTCCAAGTCTTCCTGATTCACTTTTCACTGTTTTTTTCCTTCTCATTCTTTGACTCTTTTTGTCTCCACTTACCTCCTTTCTTTCTATCCTCATTATTTTAATTCTCCTTCACCTTTTTCCAAACTTTCCTCTCATGCTGTCTTGTGGACATACTCTTTCCAATTCTTTCCACTGTACACACTCATTCCTCGCATTTTCATTGTTAATCTTTTTTGCTCTAATTTTTCCTATCCCCCTTTACTCTAAGTCTGACTTTCTTATTTATCTTCAACAACCTTTCTGTATTATGTACTGGTGTTTCAACTGCATAATTTAAATTTTAAATATGAGAACTATGCAATGGAAGAGATGCTTCTTGGAAATACAATTATGTAGAGTACATTTGCATTAAGAATGCATTTTCATACTTTCATTTGAGTACTCCAGATGAAAACAGACAAGCAAATGAAGACAGGCATGATGCTATAGAAGGCTCCCAAGGATCACTGGTGTGTCACATCTTTGTGTAATTGCTGATTCTGCTTGCATTGGCAGACCAGTCTTAAGGGACACCAGAATAGCACAGACTAGTGAGAAAGAGGCAAAAAAAAGGGAGGAGTGTGGTTTGGTGAGACAATAACGCAACTTAAGTGGGTAAGGTAAGGAAAGAAATAAGGTAGTGCTAGATATGTGCTAAAATTACAAACCTCAAACAAGAAAATTTCACATTTCCCTGCCTCAATATAAATGGAAAATTGCATTTTCATAATTTACCCCACACTCATGTTATTTCAAACCCTTACAATTTCTTTCTTTTTTTTTTTTTGTCAAATGTGGCACAGAAAAGCAGAAAGTGCAGGTACTATACAACAAAAATAGTCATCATGGGCTTGTACTGACACCTATCAGTGTGGATGTATTATTGCACAAGCTAATGTTTTCAGTTACCGACGCCATTATTTGCTGTTTATTCCACCAGCAAAAGTATTAGTAATAGGTTACTGAGATATTATTGTATAATAGTATTGGGTTGGTCATGTGATCTCAACATGTCTGCCCCCATGAGGCAACCAGTTCCATATAAATCAAATCTGCTTTAACTAGGGATTTTTCATCTCATGTGAGTTTACATGATTTTAAACACATTTTCAACAGTCCATTAAACATTTTCTCTGTGCAAAACATTTTTAATGAGGTAAAAATGTTATATTATTGTTCCTGTCTATAAACATTTGCACATTTGAGTCTTAATAGTAATTAAAGTGATAATCTGTTATGTTTCCCTTCCGTGCAGAAGCCTTTATAATTCACAAATTCTAAGCAAATACATCTTACTTGAAATAAAACCGCATAAACATCCTCAAGTGAACTTGCACTCACATTTTTCTCATGCTTCCAGTGGTTTTATGTGAGGAGGCTTTAGATTACTGAACTGGCCTTCTGTGCTTCTGTCATCTGGAGAATGAGCAGCAGTGCTAGGTGACATCACACGAGAGACAGCTATCTCAGGGGTCTTAACACCTCAGGAGCCCAGCTGAGATCAGTCAGGACCACTGCTGCTCACATCAGCACACCCATGTTAGCCAGATTTTACATTTACACTCCATGCTCATCCACCTCAAATGTGGACTGTTTGGACGTAGAGTATAAATGTATATAGTTACATGGTCAAGTGCTGACTTTATTCATCCATCCAACCAAATCACTTTTCATAACATTTTCCAACACTTCCCCTCTGCATCCTAGCCTAGGAAGTGACATTTTTAAATCCTCTGCACCGGACCGCAACACTTTAAACTGCACCTTTTAGTTCAGAACTGGTGATGGGAAGCGCTTTCGCCTTCATTTGTTATGGTTGCTGGGTAGAGCTGCCAAAAGCACAGAATGGTACTTTTGGACGGTGTCTTATCATCTGTTACAGAGTTAGATGAAGAGTCATAGCACTGTTGGCTGAAGCACCATGGAGCTTATGCACACCAGGGAGCTGTATGAATTAGCCTAGTCTGGGTGTACGGCCAATGCTTTGACCCCCCTATTTAACAACTCACCAGTGGAGGTAATTGATGTCCATGGTGCAGATCCCAGTGCTAATATCATTATAGAGGTCATATGCATGGAAATGTCAGGATGGAGCATGCAAGTTCTTCTACGATTCGCTCCACTTCACAGTGAGCTGCTGAGTTTATTGGAGGTGTCAAACGCCAACCATACAGCAAAGCAGCAAGACAGGAAAGCCTTAAACAGAGAGGTATTGCTAATAATGAATGTGCGGGGCAATTACATTTTCCTTCCTGACTGACTACTACAAATCTGCCATTTATCTTTTAGCATAAGCAATATTTGCTATTTTTCAAATCACTCTACCTGCAATAAGACTACACGAAATTGGTGTGAAAATATTACTGAATCCCTGTCATATTGTGCTAGTTCTGTTAGGGCTTACAAAGTCTTTAGTTTTAAATAATGTTCATTACGCATTTTAAAAATAGCATTTTCATGTTCAATTATTTCGTAATTTGTGATTAAATAAACGTTGTTATAATTGCCCTCAATTTGATGTACAGAGAGAGCTAGCTGTACATAGAAAAAAAGTAGAGATATTTTAGTACCTAATACTAAGATTATTTTTTTATTATTATTTTTTTTTTACCTAACACAATGCTAATTGGGAAAATAAACTAGCTCAAAATGTTCTTTTCAGTGTCATGTGAAATTGTAAAACAGCGAGGCTCTCAGGGGACTTCACAGAGATACCATCTCAGTATGTTCACCACATTTAAAAGCTTTCAATCAGCATTTTTCTTTAAATAAGTATTGGTATTAATTTGGGTTGTTAATTTATTGTGTTTTTTCCCCCCTCACAATCATTAATAAATCTTAAAAAAATAACAAATAAAAAATGAATGCAATTAATCACGCCCCTTGACTTACGTACGTACATTCCATAATAAAAGATGTTACTTTGGCAGCTTTTCTTAGATATTCAGTTTGCGACTAATTGCGATTCAAGTGATTAAATAATCAGCAAATCAGGTAATTAATGGCTGCGGTACCAAAAATTTGCATGCATGCATTTGAATGTGTTTTTGATTGTATGATCTTACGTTTTGAACATTTATTTAAAATAAACAGGGTGATTAAGATCAGTGATTCCCATGCATGTGCCTCAGGGGTATTAAGTAGTATTCTGGTGGTACTTGAAAAAGTTTAGATTTTTTGTTGCCTATAGAAACGCACTTTATTTTGTAATATGTTTCAGTTCCATTTTAAGGTTATACAATTTGCATATTGTGTGCAATGCAATTATGTAGGTGACACTCGTAGCAGAATATATCTATAATATATCTCAGTGTATTGCTGCTTAAAGGAAAACTGTTATTTATATAAATATATAGTTGGAACAAATAAATGTGTGGTGTAAAAATATCATATAGAAACTCCCAATAGATTCTAATGTTCCAGTGCTAGGTTATAGATGAGCTCTATAGACTGTGTGTGTGTGTGTGTTTGTGTGTGTGTGTGTCTGTGTATTTTTGTGAATGTGAGTGTAGTTTTGTTTGGTGACCTGGTTGTGAGTAGCTGGTAACAAGCAGAATCTGGAGAGGGTGGAGGGGTAGATAGATGGAGGGAAGCAGTTGAAATGGGCCCATGTCGATATCGTTCCCTCTGTTCCACATCCCTAGATCCCTTTCTCCTGTGCAGATTGAATATGTGGCATGCTGCGTCCCAGTTTCTGTGGCAGTCATATTTGGCGGTCACTGTGAAGGGTGTTAGTGAGCCACAGCGGCCGAGGGGAGTGGTTTGCGGTGACGCCACAGCACAGTCAGCCTGAATATCGGTCAAACTCTGCCTCCGTAACATTTAATGGTACTCGTCGTATACACACTTCATTACGGTAATTACTGCAGAGTGCTGATCTTAAAACATGTTGTGCTTTCCGGTTGGGAGGGGAAGAGGTTCCGATAGGTGATCAGTGAAAGCGTTGAGAGTGAATGAATGAATTGGCTTTTGGCTACGAAGCTGTGGTTCCTCTATGCTTAGCATAGCATGTTAGCAAAGTGCTGCTCTCAGGACTTTGGGTTCAGTAGGATCGATCTGGGCTATAATGATGAAATCCCTTTTTACTCTCCTCACCCTCCATTTTTTTTGGAAGGGGGAGGTTGGTTTGATTTATTAGCTGTCTAAATTTGCTCAACCTCATCGACCCTGCTCACGATGTCATATAGAGATGTGGGTGTTGCTGAAAGGTGAGGGTCGACACTACTTTATCTCTCTATTTGCCCTATGATCAGTGCTGCTTGACTTACAATGAGCAGTGATGCCGGTATCTGTTTTTACATCAAACTTTGAAACTCAATGCACCCAACTGGCCATTATCCAGATCTTTTATAATTCAGCTCAGCTTTATCAGAAAATTCGATTTTCTGTTTTGATCGTCTGAGAGTATTGGGATATGAGATTACTAATATTTTCTTTTTAATTAGTATGCTAAAGGTGAGTTTGTTTCAGTGTTTTTTTAAAGGGTTTTATCATGAGTAATCAAATCTCCCTTGATCTTTTGAGATAAAGAGCTTGATGTACTATGAACTCATACTGTACATTTTTAGAACTCAAAACTTTGAGCACTTATTGAAGAGTGTTTATTGAAATTAGGCTGCCCAGTACAACTTAAAATTTAAGAATGGACTCTTAATTCATGAGTTGGAATTTGAATTGATTTTTGGCAAAGCCACAGAAAGTTACACCGTCTTGGGGTTGGTAAGATCTCTTATGGTCACCAGGGCTGAATGTATTTGATCAAAAATACAGTAAAAGCAGGAAAAATTGTGAAATATTATTACAACTTAAAATAACTGTTTTCTATATGAATACATTTAAAAATGTAATTTATTCCTGCATGATGACAAAGCTGAATATTCAGCAGTCATTACTTCATTTTCAATGTCACATGATCCTTCAGAAATTCCAATATGATCATTCTAATATGCTGATTTGGTGCTCAAGAAGGATTTCTTATTATCATCAGTGCTGAAAACCATTGTGCTGCTTAATATTTTGTGGAAACTGTGATATGTTTTTTTCAGGATTTTGAACGCTTTTGTAAATTTTATTGCAATTTATATCTAAAATTTCAAGCCTTTTTAAACTTTATTTTAAACTTTTAAACAAACTTCGTCTTGATAAATTTTAGTCTTGTAAAACTTAATTGCATACAGTTTTACTAACAATATTACCTTACCTAATAATAATAATAATTACATACATTATGTACAGTATGACACCTGTAAGTCACTGATTTACTAACACTAAATTACTAAATATCAATAAAATGGGTTGAAGCTGTTGTTTCAGTGCACAATGCAACTTGATGTATCGCATGGAATTACAGTTGAATGAATTCTGAATTAGTTCTTTAACAATTGTCTGGTTTTCTCAAATCTGCATTCTCAAAATCTGCTTGCAGCACTTGCCTACACGACTCATTTAATTCTTCTACGATTCGCTCCACTTCACAGTGAGCTGCTGAGTTTATTGGAGGTGTCAAACGCCAACCATACAGCAAAGCAGCAAGACAGGAAAGCCTTAAACAGAGAGGTATTGCTAATAATGAATGTGCGGGGCAATTACATTTTCCTTCCTGACTGACTACTACAAATCTGCCATTTATCTTTTAGCATAAGCAATATTTGCTATTTTTCAAATCACTCTACCTGCAATAAGACTACACGAAATTGGTGTGAAAATATTACTGAATCCCTGTCATATTGTGCTAGTTCTGTTAGGGCTTACAAAGTCTTTAGTTTTAAATAATGTTCATTACGCATTTTAAAAATAGCATTTTCATGTTCAATTATTTCGTAATTTGTGATTAAATAAACGTTGTTATAATTGCCCTCAATTTGATGTACAGAGAGAGCTAGCTGTACATAGAAAAAAAGTAGAGATATTTTAGTACCTAATACTAAGATTATTTTTTTATTATTATTTTTTTTTTACCTAACACAATGCTAATTGGGAAAATAAACTAGCTCAAAATGTTCTTTTCAGTGTCATGTGAAATTGTAAAACAGCGAGGCTCTCAGGGGACTTCACAGAGATACCATCTCAGTATGTTCACCACATTTAAAAGCTTTCAATCAGCATTTTTCTTTAAATAAGTATTGGTATTAATTTGGGTTGTTAATTTATTGTGTTTTTTCCCCCCTCACAATCATTAATAAATCTTAAAAAAATAACAAATAAAAAATGAATGCAATTAATCACGCCCCTTGACTTACGTACGTACATTCCATAATAAAAGATGTTACTTTGGCAGCTTTTCTTAGATATTCAGTTTGCGACTAATTGCGATTCAAGTGATTAAATAATCAGCAAATCAGGTAATTAATGGCTGCGGTACCAAAAATTTGCATGCATGCATTTGAATGTGTTTTTGATTGTATGATCTTACGTTTTGAACATTTATTTAAAATAAACAGGGTGATTAAGATCAGTGATTCCCATGCATGTGCCTCAGGGGTATTAAGTAGTATTCTGGTGGTACTTGAAAAAGTTTAGATTTTTTGTTGCCTATAGAAACGCACTTTATTTTGTAATATGTTTCAGTTCCATTTTAAGGTTATACAATTTGCATATTGTGTGCAATGCAATTATGTAGGTGACACTCGTAGCAGAATATATCTATAATATATCTCAGTGTATTGCTGCTTAAAGGAAAACTGTTATTTATATAAATATATAGTTGGAACAAATAAATGTGTGGTGTAAAAATATCATATAGAAACTCCCAATAGATTCTAATGTTCCAGTGCTAGGTTATAGATGAGCTCTATAGACTGTGTGTGTGTGTGTGTTTGTGTGTGTGTGTGTCTGTGTATTTTTGTGAATGTGAGTGTAGTTTTGTTTGGTGACCTGGTTGTGAGTAGCTGGTAACAAGCAGAATCTGGAGAGGGTGGAGGGGTAGATAGATGGAGGGAAGCAGTTGAAATGGGCCCATGTCGATATCGTTCCCTCTGTTCCACATCCCTAGATCCCTTTCTCCTGTGCAGATTGAATATGTGGCATGCTGCGTCCCAGTTTCTGTGGCAGTCATATTTGGCGGTCACTGTGAAGGGTGTTAGTGAGCCACAGCGGCCGAGGGGAGTGGTTTGCGGTGACGCCACAGCACAGTCAGCCTGAATATCGGTCAAACTCTGCCTCCGTAACATTTAATGGTACTCGTCGTATACACACTTCATTACGGTAATTACTGCAGAGTGCTGATCTTAAAACATGTTGTGCTTTCCGGTTGGGAGGGGAAGAGGTTCCGATAGGTGATCAGTGAAAGCGTTGAGAGTGAATGAATGAATTGGCTTTTGGCTACGAAGCTGTGGTTCCTCTATGCTTAGCATAGCATGTTAGCAAAGTGCTGCTCTCAGGACTTTGGGTTCAGTAGGATCGATCTGGGCTATAATGATGAAATCCCTTTTTACTCTCCTCACCCTCCATTTTTTTTGGAAGGGGGGAGGTTGGTTTGATTTATTAGCTGTCTGAGTTTGCTCACCCTCATCGACCCTGCTCACGATGTCATGTAGAGATGTGGGTGTTGCTGAAAGGTGAGGGTCGACACTACTTTATCTCTCTATTTGCCCTATGATCAGTGCTGCTTGACTTACAATGAGCAGTGATGCCGGTATCTGTTTTTACATCAAACTTTGAAACTCAATGCACCCAACTGGCCATTATCCAGATCTTTTATAATTCAGCTCAGCTTTATCAGAAAATTCGATTTTCTGTTTTGATCGTCTGAGAGTATTGGGATATGAGATTACTAATATTTTCTTTTTAATTAGTATGCTAAAGGTGAGTTTGTTTCAGTGTTTTTTTAAAGGGTTTTATCATGAGTAATCAAATCTCCCTTGATCTTTTGAGATAAAGAGCTTGATGTACTATGAACTCATACTGTACATTTTTAGAACTCAAAACTTTGAGCACTTATTGAAGAGTGTTTATTGAAATTAGGCTGCCCAGTACAACTTAAAATTTAAGAATGGACTCTTAATTCATGAGTTGGAATTTGAATTGATTTTTGGCAAAGCCACAGAAAGTTACACCGTCTTGGGGTTGGTAAGATCTCTTATGGTCACCAGGGCTGAATGTATTTGATCAAAAATACAGTAAAAGCAGGAAAAATTGTGAAATATTATTACAACTTAAAATAACTGTTTTCTATATGAATACATTTAAAAATGTAATTTATTCCTGCATGATGACAAAGCTGAATATTCAGCAGTCATTACTTCATTTTCAATGTCACATGATCCTTCAGAAATTCCAATATGATCATTCTAATATGCTGATTTGGTGCTCAAGAAGGATTTCTTATTATCATCAGTGCTGAAAACCATTGTGCTGCTTAATATTTTGTGGAAACTGTGATATGTTTTTTTCAGGATTTTGAACGCTTTTGTAAATTTTATTGCAATTTATATCTAAAATTTCAAGCCTTTTTAAACTTTATTTTAAACTTTTAAACAAACTTCGTCTTGATAAATTTTAGTCTTGTAAAACTTAATTGCATACAGTTTTACTAACAATATTACCTTACCTAATAATAATAATAATTACATACATTATGTACAGTATGACACCTGTAAGTCACTGATTTACTAACACTAAATTACTAAATATCAATAAAATGGGTTGAAGCTGTTGTTTCAGTGCACAATGCAACTTGATGTATCGCATGGAATTACAGTTGAATGAATTCTGAATTAGTTCTTTAACAATTGTCTGGTTTTCTCAAATCTGCATTCTCAAAATCTGCTTGCAGCACTTGCCTACACGACTCATTTAACATAAAAACCCTTTGTTTCAAACAGAATTATTCATTTAGACACAGTGGGAGTGCAGCTTAAGATTTCAGCAAAATCTATAAGTCTATGAGCTTGTTCTTATCGGCGCCACTTTATCTTGCTTTTTGTCCTCGAGTACTCAAACCTGGCTAATCGTATTTGTGATTCTGATTTTTTCAGTGATTGATTTGTCTGAATTAAAACTCACTTCCTGCTTCCTGTTGATTAATGCCGTGTTTGTGGAACAGATTTAGTTGGTCTTGTTGTTCGTAGACTAATGTTCTTAATTATTTGGGGACCTCATTTGGTGTAGTGTGGCTTCGCACAGATGATTAAGAGCGCCTGCACATCAGAGAAAACTCTTGACGGGGCGTTTGACGGATAGGAATGGCAAAAATGTAGTTTGAGAGACTGGAAAAAAAACTGGTCACTTTTAAATCAAGTCGGGATGCAGAAAATTGGATTTCCAAAAGCACAACCGGACACGGCTCTATACAGTTCTTATTAGTCAACCTCATTAGATGCCTACTTTTAAATGTGTTACAGATACAAGTTAAAAATGTTTTAACTTTTGGTCGCATCATTTTCTTAAACCCTTTTGTTTTTCCTTATGTACTTGTCCCATTCTAATCAATGGATTTGCAGTGTTAACTCTAATATGTAGACACCCTAATCTCTGAGTTCATAAGAAAAGAGCAAAACTCTTGGTTGTCGTTGTTGCTGCATATACACTGTAATTAGTCCCAAGAGCTGGTGGCAATTCCAATAGCAGGATGATGGTGGCGGTGATTTATCGACCATTTATGCTCCCTGTACTGCTAACCATCCATTTCTCGTAAGGAAAGCATGTAGATATTAAACAATCAATGATATGTTGCTAATCGGCAGCGCATTTGTGCATTTGTTTCCATTTACTGCATGTTTTTACTGCTTCTGCATATTATTCAAGGTATACCCCTTCAACATTAACTCCAAATTCAATAGCTAAAATTGCTTTTAAAAAACTATTATAGTAATCATGTTAACATAATTTAAATTAAAAGTGGCATCAAGTTAGCAACATCTGTTTTTATGAGGTTTAAGCATATATACTGTATATACTCCAAAAAAGAGGCACACTTTATGAACAGAATAAGACTCTCACTGAAGATTTCTGTGCAACTGAGTCGTCTATGCAGTCAGTCTGTTATGTCCACTTAAAACAAATATATTTTGTGAGGAGAATCTATGTAAGATAAATAAATAAAAAAACATGATTTATACACTGATGTCTGTCTTGAAGTAAGTTACATGCAGGATGTCAGTATGTAGTTTATTCAGTATCTCTGAAGTGAACCTGATAGTCCTAAATGGATTCCTTTAGCTTTAGCTAGTGCAGCATCTACTTCACTTTCTCTCAAGGCCTGTGGAGTGGGTGTTTCTATGCTCACTGAATGGCTCTTGGCACCATCAGTGGAGCCCTGTAGATGGGCCTTCACTAAGTCACGAATACAAATAGCTTTGCCAACCACAGTCTCTGCGAGCTTAATGAGGAACTTGCCTGGTATCTCATTCTCACTGTTTTGGGGCCATTGAGCTGGCCTGCTCAGAACTGCCCATTGACTGCCCTCCTGCTTTATCTATATAGTATTTTTACTAGACTTAGTCCCTGGGTGCCTAATTATGAAACTCTACTCCTGCCTGAAGCTCAGAAGGCAATGTCAGCTTTCCTGAAACTCGGTGGGAGAATACCTGTCCTGAAGGAATGGAATGGTCTATTGAACATCACAATGCTGTTTTGTAGATCTTTGGAGGTATATATATATATATATATATATATATATATATATATATATATATATAATCAATTAAAGATATATTGATACTTTTATCACAAACACAGTAAAATATTAACACAAAATATACATATATAAATGTTTTTTTATTTTAATTTCTTAAAATAGATTTTTCATAAAAGTATGTTTCAATGCTACATTAACAAACCTAATTAATAATGTTGTATCATATTATAAATTCATTAATAGTATTTAAATTTTCAGATAGATCTAAAAAGTGATGGAATATAGTTCCAAACAACACAGTCTCATGGCAATTTGTATTTATTTTATGTTTTTTCTGAATTGATCTGAGCCATTGCTGTCCATCAAACATGAGCTATGGACTTTTCTCCAACAGGACTGTGTAAACTGGTAATCAGAAAAAGCTGTGAACCTGGAGCTCATTTTCATTCCAATAGCATGAGTCTACCCTGCATTTGTGCCCAATAGTCTACAACGTCTTGAGTCTGGTATTCCTCTGTGCCATCGGAAATGAGGGAATCTCCCATGAAACAATCAGCTTCATAGTTTCAAGGATCCTTTTTATATTTCCTCTCCAGTCATATGCAAATGTCACATTTGCATGCAGAACTGAGATTGGCTGTTCGCAATTAACATTCTGGTAATGTCTGAATTCATTATCCTGGTGTTGCTCTTCCAGCAGTTTGCAGTAAAAAGGGACTTTGTCAATGTTTGATGTTTGGTAAAGAGATATTAATTATAGCTGCACGGGACCCTGATTCTCTCAGACTTTCAACCAGAGCACAAAAGGCTACTGTGAATGATTTCAGACAACAGACATAGCTTGTTATTTGGCGATCGTTTAAAGTTGGAAGACACTATCAGCATTTTCAGCTTTACTTCAGTGGGAGGCCATAAATGAATAGTCAAGTAAATTAATTAAACATTGACAGAAGGGGGCCATAGTTTCTGTTGATATATGAGCCTGGCTGTGCTGCATATGGCTGCATACATAGTTTCTGTCATAAACAACACGTTTGCAATAAAAAGACTCTCTGATATTATTTAAACTCATATAGGATATACCATGTATGCTCAAATACCATATACCTTGAAAGCCTGATAAAGCTTCAGTATGACAGTGAGACAAAGAAAAGATGTTAAGTTCACGTCATCCGTAAAATGTTGCCTGACTCATCCAGTGGGGTTTTAATGCAGTTAACGTGATACGTTTAGACTTTGGCTCAGACATTGAGAATGATTGGTCCTTGTTTTTGAAATGAATAACCATTGAAATTCAGCGCTCACAGGGGAAGCTGAGTACTTCTGGGAAAGGAAGATAATTTTATAGTCTCTGTCAGGCATCTTTCTGTGTTCCTGTAGCTACAGGGTATTGGGATGATGTTAGCAACAGCAAGGTCAAGAGTTCAGTTCCTAGAGAACTCATAGAGTGATAAAATGTATAGCTTGAATGCACTGTAAGTCACTTTGGATGTAAGCTTCTGCCCAAGGTGTGAATGTGTGTTGATTTATTTATTTATTTTGACAATGTAGTTTTTACAATAAATCCATTCTAACATAAAATGGCCATGCACTCAAAGTAGCACTTTTACTGTGTTTTTTGGACATGTTCCTATAGAAATACCATATATATTTGGGGGTTGGTAGGATTTGAAAAAAATAATAAATAAATAAATAAAGTATCTTACAAAGGCTACATTTATTTGATCAATAAGTAAAAACTGTAAAATGTAGAATATTATTACATTTGAAAACAACTTTTTTATTTTAATATTTTTTTAAATGTAATTTATTCTTGTGTTTGCAAAGCTTAATTTCCAGCAGCATTAGAAATCATTCTAATATGCTGATTTGGTGTTCAAGAAACATTTCTTGTTATTATCAATTATTATCAATGTTGAAAACAGCTGTGCTTGTGGAACTTTTTTTGTTGTTGTTGTTGTTTTTGTTTTTTGCTCAAGATGACTAGAAATTGTATTTAAAATAAAAATTAGCCTATTTGTATATGTAAAAGTCTTTACTGTTAATTTTGATCAATTTCATGCATCTGTAGCGAATCAGCTCATGGGGAAATATGAATAATTAATCATAACTAGTTATAATTAATTATAAATATTTAGATCCGCTGTAGATATTTACTTGACCTCTCAGGGTCAACTGTCTGTCAATTCTAAGAACGTTAATTTCCTGGTTAAGGGAAATAACTTTCTTACTGTACAACTCTACACAGAGCCTGTAGCATAAATCTGCAGTTATGAGCAAACAATGACCAACGTCAAGTGTGATACAAGTAAGAATTTATTAACTACATAAACACTTAAACTAGTCCAACATCTAACATACACCTACACA
>NW_015628726.1:2311099-2323712 GCF_001515625.1 Sinocyclocheilus rhinocerous | reverse complement strand
TTTTATGACCCTTTGTGTGAAAGCATGGTAATTTTCATATGGAACTTGAATCGAAATTACTAAAGATTCTCAGGACACTAATATATTGCCTATGTACCAACATATAATATACACTCTCGTTTAGATCATCAGAAGACTAATTCATATATACTAAACATGGTAGGGTTACATATAGGTAAGATGACAGGAACGAGTGGTTCCATCATAAGCCTGTATAAAATCTCAAAGACAACATACACAATGACCTGAAGGATATGTGTGTTCATTCAAAGAAAGGTTTTCCTATTAATTAATTAGAGAAGAGTCCATTTTTACTGTGCACTGTGGATTTCCTATGGAAAATGTAGTGCGAGGGGAAATTCTCAACATGGCATTAGGTCGTAAATGTATCTGGTCTAGCAAAGGTGTCGTGGTTGCCATGGTAACCAGGGTCCTGGGCCTCGTTCACAGACATCTTGGCACCCAGTATGTTTATTGGGTGAGGGGTCTGTGAATGTTTGTTAATCTAATGAATAATTGATTTGTTAAATCAAATGAAAAATGGTGTGTCTGATTGGTCCAGACGCTACACATCCTTGCTGAATAATAGTATTAATTTTTGTACAACAAAACTTGTACTCACCCCAAATTTTTGAATGGTTTGTTTATTTATTTATTTAATGGAAAATAGACGTTTGTGACATGACATTAAGCCTGAATAGAACTTTTTAGTTATGAAAAATTATTGTATCCTCTTTGATTATACTGTTTTCTGTTGATGTCTTTTAAATAAATAGTGCAGATTTTTTTTTTTAAAAATTCTTGAAATCAAATTTAGGTGACAAAATGTCACAGTCCTCTCCAAACTGTGATACTTTGATGGTGTCTCTCTCAAAACAAACGATTAAAAGGAATCTAGCCTTTGAAAGAGCTCAATGTGTTTGTATGGATGGAGGCCAGCCTGAATCCACTGCAGCTACAGACAAGCTACTGAGGGGCAGTGAGAGTTGAGACAGGTGAAAATATGATTGAGGGCTCAGCGATAAATCCTGTAAACTGGAGGTTCTGACCTGTGGTAATATGTTTCCTATGGCAATGCAATTCTGGATTTCCCTGAGGTGCGCTGGGCCTCTATGGAAGAAAAGCATTCAGCAGCTTTCTCTAAATTGAAGTCAATAACAGCTCGCCGTTTATTAAGTGTTCTCAGATACTCCGGGCAGCTTCTGGAAGGGCCGCGATTGAGTTTTGAAAATATAGCAGACAAATAGGAATTGATCTATCGCCCCACAGATGAAAAAGACAACAAAATACAAATATCAGCTTTGGAGCGGTAATCAAATGTTTCAGCTCGGCTGTTTTGTGAACATCTTCGATACATTTCCTTTTCATGATCCCTTTTAATATATTTGCCTCTTTTACTTGGATTACAGGATTACAGAAGATTGTATTGGCTCTATACTGACTCATTCCACATACAAGCTTAATGTGTCAAGTTTTTAAGATTCATACAGGGGAGCAGAGCAAGTGTGGAAGAAAATATCTTGTTATTGGGTTACAACCAACCTCATTTAATCTCAGCAAAAGTGACAGACATCAATACTTTTACCTATTGCCCCCATGAAACCTGTTTAGGTACTGAGTTTATTGTTTTCATCATCCGCATTAGAACATTTCACCCTGTTTTATAAGCATGCAGATTTTACAGTCAACTGATCCTTGAGTACTGGAACAAAAAATAATTATTTTGCATTATTCTGTTTAACATTAATCTCTTAATCTCACAAAATGCTTGCTTTACAACACCTCAATATTTGCCAACACCATTAGATACAAAAATAATGTCAAATACTTGGCAAATCTGATATTCACTTTAGTGAATGAATGAATTGAGATTGCAGGGTTGTTTCAAATCTGTTTTCAGCTCTGCTTAATGAATTGTCACTAAAATACACATCATAATGGTATTGATAAATTAACCATAATTTGCATGTCACATATGCAGTAGCAATTTCTTTACTGTTTGTGTGGTTATGAGACGGAGAATTTAAGCATTGCTCTCTGTGATCTTGTTGAACACTTAACAGTTGAAATATGGAAAGGGGACCTTAAGGATGAAAATAGACTTTGATATTGCGTTGGTGGTATAGTTGCGAGTCTAGCTTCCCTCCAAGAAGTTGACCAAGGTTTGATTTGCAGCCAGCATGTTGCCTTTAGCATTCTTGTAGCTCAAAAAGTAGCATGACGCTAGCAATGCCAAGGTCATGGGTTCGATTTCCATCGGTATGCCTTCGAATACAAGTTACTTTGGATGAAATTATCTGCCAAATCCATGAAATGCAAATGTTTTCACAAATGTCTAACAGTGTATGAACACTGTGAAACATTATAGCTAAAATTGGTATATTTTTAATTTGATCAGACTTCTTTCTGTCATAACATTGTAGTAATGAATCTTTAAAATGTGCATATTTAAACTCCTGTTTTTTTATTACTCGTGTGATATCTTTACACATATCACATTTTTGGCATTACACATATTATAAAAAAAAAAATATTAGTTGAAACCAAAAACTAAGTGATGTCCTTTCCAATGGATGTATGGTCTAAAGGGGTTAAATGTAATATAATGTATTCTACTGTATTTAACAAACCTCTAAATCTTCAAGGACAATTACTTTTTAGTTAAAACCTAAAGCATGTTCATGTGGTGCAGTTTAAACATAAGTCATTAGGTGTGTCCCGGTTGACCCTTCCCAAAGACCCCCTAGTTACTGTTGCTACGTCCATTGCAAAGAGGAAACTGACAACGCACCGACAGACAAGACAGAGCAGCTTACTTTTGGTATGAAACAAAGTCTCAGCTTTCTAATTTTGTATTTTTTTAAAGAAATTCAAACAATAAATACCGTTTTGTGGCTCTTTAATATGTCATGACAGATCGCTGTAGCGCCTCAGTTCAAGCGGCATGTGAACCGATCATCTCTTCCTCTTTATTAGCACGAAATAAACATGAATGAACACCAGAAGGTATCTTAATTTCAACCACAGAAAGACGTCAATACACACCATTTTTCAAGTTCAAATCCACCGACGTTAATCTACTCTCCTGTCTGGTTTGTTTGTCGGACAGCATAGCAGATTCAGTGTTATGATTGGTCAGATCGCCTGTCAAGTGTATTCACACTGAAAATTCCAAAAAGAAAAAGTGCACTTAAAATAATTGTGGAATGCATGCATGCTTCATGCATGAACTGTCACAGCTTTAATTATGTGGCAGAGGGGGAGGGACAATCAGACTTTGTTTATGAATGACAAAATAGCCTTATATAATTCATACACCACACAGTTGAGTACATAAGTGCATAAGTACATAGTGTGTAAGTGCATAGTGTATCTTGCGTCATTTGGGATGCAGCTGCTGACATAGACATTGTTAATTCAACTGAATGTTAACTCTTGTTATATTCTGGACTGTACCAGCCTTTGACGGAATGTAATTCTAAGTTAACGCTCACCTGACGATTTAAAAAAAAAAAAATTCTTGAAATCACATTTAGGTGACAAAATGTCACAGTCCTCTCCAAACTGTGATACTTTGATGGTGTCTCTCTCAAAACAAACGATTAAAAGGAATCTAGCCTTTGAAAGAGCTCAATGTGTTTGTATGGATGGAGGCCAGCCTGAATCCACTGCAGCTACAGACAAGCTACTGAGGGGCAGTGAGAGTTGAGACAGGTGAAAATATGATTGAGGGCTCAGCGATAAATCCTGTAAACTGGAGGTTCTGACCTGTGGTAATATGTTTCCTATGGCAATGCAATTCTGGATTTCCCTGAGGTGCGCTGGGCCTCTATGGAAGAAAAGCATTCAGCAGCTTTCTCTAAATTGAAGTCAATAACAGCTCGCCGTTTATTAAGTGTTCTCAGATACTCCGGGCAGCTTCTGGAAGGGCCGCGATTGAGTTTTGAAAATATAGCAGACAAATAGGAATTGATCTATCGCCCCACAGATGAAAAAGACAACAAAATACAAATATCAGCTTTGGAGCGGTAATCAAATGTTTCAGCTCGGCTGTTTTGTGAACATCTTCGATACATTTCCTTTTCATGATCCCTTTTAATATATTTGCCTCTTTTACTTGGATTACAGGATTACAGAAGATTGTATTGGCTCTATACTGACTCATTCCACATACAAGCTTAATGTGTCAAGTTTTTAAGATTCATACAGGGGAGCAGAGCAAGTGTGGAAGAAAATATCTTGTTATTGGGTTACAACCAACCTCATTTAATCTCAGCAAAAGTGACAGACATCAATACTTTTACCTATTGCCCCCATGAAACCTGTTTAGGTACTGAGTTTATTGTTTTCATCATCCGCATTAGAACATTTCACCCTGTTTTATAAGCATGCAGATTTTACAGTCAACTGATCCTTGAGTACTGGAACAAAAAATAATTATTTTGCATTATTCTGTTTAACATTAATCTCTTAATCTCACAAAATGCTTGCTTTACAACACCTCAATATTTGCCAACACCATTAGATACAAAAATAATGTCAAATACTTGGCAAATCTGATATTCACTTTAGTGAATGAATGAATTGAGATTGCAGGGTTGTTTCAAATCTGTTTTCAGCTCTGCTTAATGAATTGTCACTAAAATACACATCATAATGGTATTGATAAATTAACCATAATTTGCATGTCACATATGCAGTAGCAATTTCTTTACTGTTTGTGTGGTTATGAGACGGAGAATTTAAGCATTGCTCTCTGTGATCTTGTTGAACACTTAACAGTTGAAATATGGAAAGGGGACCTTAAGGATGAAAATAGACTTTGATATTGCGTTGGTGGTATAGTTGCGAGTCTAGCTTCCCTCCAAGAAGTTGACCAAGGTTTGATTTGCAGCCAGCATGTTGCCTTTAGCATTCTTGTAGCTCAAAAAGTAGCATGACGCTAGCAATGCCAAGGTCATGGGTTCGATTTCCATCGGTATGCCTTCGAATACAAGTTACTTTGGATGAAATTATCTGCCAAATCCATGAAATGCAAATGTTTTCACAAATGTCTAACAGTGTATGAACACTGTGAAACATTATAGCTAAAATTGGTATATTTTTAATTTGATCAGACTTCTTTCTGTCATAACATTGTAGTAATGAATCTTTAAAATGTGCATATTTAAACTCCTGTTTTTTTATTACTCGTGTGATATCTTTACACATATCACATTTTTGGCATTACACATATTATAAAAAAAAAAATATTAGTTGAAACCAAAAACTAAGTGATGTCCTTTCCAATGGATGTATGGTCTAAAGGGGTTAAATGTAATATAATGTATTCTACTGTATTTAACAAACCTCTAAATCTTCAAGGACAATTACTTTTTAGTTAAAACCTAAAGCATGTTCATGTGGTGCAGTTTAAACATAAGTCATTAGGTGTGTCCCGGTTGACCCTTCCCAAAGACCCCCTAGTTACTGTTGCTACGTCCATTGCAAAGAGGAAACTGACAACGCACCGACAGACAAGACAGAGCAGCTTACTTTTGGTATGAAACAAAGTCTCAGCTTTCTAATTTTGTATTTTTTTAAAGAAATTCAAACAATAAATACCGTTTTGTGGCTCTTTAATATGTCATGACAGATCGCTGTAGCGCCTCAGTTCAAGCGGCATGTGAACCGATCATCTCTTCCTCTTTGTTAGCACGAAATAAACATGAATGAACACCAGAAGGTATCTTAATTTCAACCACAGAAAGACGTCAATACACACCATTTTTCAAGTTCAAATCCACCGACGTTAATCTACTCTCCTGTCTGGTTTGTTTGTCGGACAGCATAGCAGATTCAGTGTTATGATTGGTCAGATCGCCTGTCAAGTGTATTCACACTGAAAATTCCAAAAAGAAAAAGTGCACTTAAAATAATTGTGGAATGCATGCATGCTTCATGCATGAACTGTCACAGCTTTAATTATGTGGCAGAGGGGGAGGGACAATCAGACTTTGTTTATGAATGACAAAATAGCCTTATATAATTCATACACCACACAGTTGAGTACATAAGTGCATAAGTACATAGTGTGTAAGTGCATAGTGTATCTTGCGTCATTTGGGATGCAGCTGCTGACATAGACATTGTTAATTCAACTGAATGTTAACTCTTGTTATATTCTGGACTGTACCAGCCTTTGACGGAATGTAATTCTAAGTTAACGCTCACCTGACAGAGGCCATTAGCCTGATAACTTAACGTTAACATCTCATTTCAACACGGAGCACATTGGCACGGTTAAATCCCACAGGCCCTCATGCTAAATGACTGGACAGTTGCATGAGGACATTGTTGGGTGCTTTGGAGAGGAGGGCGATACGGGTTTAGCATTGCAATTGGAATCGATTTCCAGACATGGCCCATTACATGTGGATGCACTTCACCTATTGAAAGCCAGGATGACACGCTCTCATAACACAGCACTAAAGCGTTCTCTCAGGAGACACCGGCTGTGTGACCTAACCTCTTTAAGAGACGTGTCTTATATTTGCGTCATATTCAGCTGAAGGCTGTTTACGACTGCTTACATGCATGAAATATGACAGGAAAGTGTGGCTGTCACAGAGGCATGCCATTAATTATGGATAATGCAGTGACCTTTGAATGTATCTGCATATTCCAGGGCGGTTATTAAAAGCATAGTTATGTTTTTAAAGGGACAGTCTTCTACATGCCCTTTTACAGTGATGATTTTAAATGCTAATTTCATGGTGCTGAATTATTACCCTATTTGTGTACCATTGTATTTTTATATGATACATCAAAGATACAGTATAACGTATACAAAATTGTACTGTGATGGTAATACCATGGTACTTTGATATATACCATTGCACTGAATTCTCATGGTATATATAGAGTACTTCTAAGACTACCATAGTACTACCATGGTATATGTCCAAAAAAAATTTTACTTTTTATTTTTAAGTGTAGTACATTGATATTTACAAGGTAATTCCAAGAACACCATGTTACTATAATGGTGCATATCCATAAATACATCCTGAATATTATATATTCATATGTCTACACTGGACACGAGCGGCGCAACAAAATACTATAGAACTCATTATAATCAGTGATGCTGTCTACACTGGATGCGGCGTGACACGACAAATCCTCGACAGAAAACTGCTGCTGCGTTCTATTTATGACGTATTGACACAAATTTCAAATGATTTTCAACGGTCGCTTTGTCATGGCCAGTGTAGACAGACTTTAGCTGTTGCGGCACGGCGCGACAACTGTCGCGTCCGGTGTAGACACGGTGTTACTCACCTATCGAGAAGAAACAAAGCAACCTCAGCGTCCGATCGCAGGCCTTCCACTCCTTGAGTTCTCTCCAGCGCTGGGAAGCTGATCCGATATTTACACGGGTCCTCCTTCTTGCCTTCTTTTGTTCCGCAGATGTTTTCCTTTTTTGTTTTTTATCCGCCATCTCTATCTTTCTGTCATCGCTCGGCTCGGCTAATGTCCATCCTGTGCACTGAGCGCTCTCTCCTCTGCATCATGAGTAGACACGCCCCTTACTGCTGATTGGCTACAAGTTTGTTTTGGTACTCGGCCCGACTCAGTTTTCTAAAGCGTTTTTGAAAAAAATACATACCTCACCTTTAAATTGATTTTAACCTTTTATGGGCATTTTTACCTTTTATAAGGCCAATTTTTTGAATACTGATATCTGAAATGATTTGGGGGAAATTATACTTTAAATATAAACTTAAAATCGGCAGTAGGTGGCTGGCAAATCACTGCATGAGTGAGTCATTGAGTCATTCATTTAACTGATTCGTTCAAACGGCTCAGTTCTGCTGTGGCTTTGTTTAAAACTATTGTCATTGTCGAAATAGAGAAAAAACTAGAACTGTTGTCTAAAATGTAAGTCACTTACAGTAATATTAACTTCTTGAACTATTCATCAAATCAATATCATATTTGCAATCGTGTTGATATTTGTAGAAAAACGTCACTCTTTGTGTGATATTAACAATATCAGATGATATAAATATAAAAGACATATAAAAGTCATTTGGGGGCATTTTTGCCCCCTTATCTTGCATTTTGGGGGGATTCTAAATGCATTTTAAAAGACTAAGGCCCTGTCCACACGAATGCGGTTATTTTTAAAACTGCAGCTTTTTCTATGCGGTTTGGCCGTTCGTCCACACGCAAACGCAGCACCAGTTCACTGAAACAAACATTTTTGAAAACGCCTGCCAGGGTGAAGATTTTCAAAAACTCCGGTTGCAGTGTTATCGTGTAGACAACGAAACCAGAGTTTTTGGCTTGTGACGTTGGAGCCTGTGCTGTTATCTCCGCCTACTGGAAACTTTTTCAGGCTTCTGATTGGCCAACATGGTTTTACGGTTGAGATTATATCGCCACCTGTTGGTTAGGCATGCTCTTGCGTTTTCATGTGGACGGAGATTTTTTTTTTTAAACGGAAGAAGGAAAAACTCAGTTTTTAAAAATACCCATGTACGTGTGGACATGGCCTAAATCACTCTGTGAAAGCGTAAACTCTAAATGTACTCACGCAGTAGTCTAACCTACATCTCAGTGTATGCATGCACTCTCTGGGTGTGTTTTGTTTGGTTTTTACGATATACTCAATAATGCCAAATTGCATATCATTCAAACAACAATTACGATATTATCATAGACAATATACATTGCACACCCCTACTGTAAACATTTACTTTATTTATTATTATAATTTTTTTAAATATTGTCCAAAATAGTACAGCAATACTACTACTATGTCCAAAACAAATGTTATGGTACCATGTCCTAAAAGCCATGGTACAGTGAAATTGATTGATTGATTGATTGACTTACAAGAAAATACTATTTGAGTCTTTCTACTTATAATTTCACATGTAACTCAGTTTGTTACTTACTGTTTCTTTGTAGTTATTTGTAAAATTTACTAGCAATTTCAGACTGAAAATTGTTTGTACGCCATTTTTTTTTAACGTGTAGTACCATGGCGTCATTTAAAAAAATATTAAATAAATAATATGTTAGTGTTATTGCCTTTTACTATCTAAGCAGCATAAATGGTGTTGCAGGTAGGGTGGCATGGAGATTACTTGACTATTGAAGTTGAACAAGTTTTAGGCTCACACTGGCACCTCTCTCTCTCTCTCTCTCTCTCTCTCGCTCTCTCTCTCTCTCTCTCTGTGCACATTCTCTCTTTACTCAGCAGAAGGTGGCACTGGGCGTTGTGTGATGCCATGTGCTGCTATGCCTTGTCCAACATTGGCATGATGCCTGCTCCCTCCTCCGCTCTGTTGGCATGTGGAGGAGCTCATAGCCTCAGGGGAGTGTATATATGTGTGTGATTCCCTTCTGCATCTTTTAAAACATGCTATATTTATGGCTAAGGGTGTGCACATGAGCATATGACAGCCCCATGGCTCTGGATTTGTGAAGATGATAAATGTGGGGTTGTTTCACACCCTGGCCTGTCTGAGCACTATTTAGTGAGCGGAAGATTGTCCCTGACAGGACATCGACCCCATCAGCCAGCGTCTCCGGGCTTTAGCATTTGCCTTCCCATAGTAACTCCTTAACACAATTACTACTGAATAGCAGGTCCTCTTCCTTTTATTAAGACTAATCACTGCTTATTAATGAGAGGGGCGCAGTGCTCCACCCACGAGTGTCAGAGAAAAATGAGCTAGTACTTTGTCTACTCTGGCCATTTTTGTTCCTGAAGGCATGTAGTGCAAACTTCATCATTAATGTAGAGGTGAAGACATCATGTATATCCAATCAGGGAGACTCCGTACAATCAATTCAGTATCAAGAAAATTCAGTATCTTGCTGTGGAATTGTAAATGATCACTTAACTTTAAATATAGATCTTTTCAGTTATAAGTGCCAAAACATTCATGGCTGAACCTTACAAAAATATGCCCAGGTCATATTTAAAATAAAATATATATTTTAAAAAAGTAAAAGTTATTTTTGTATTGTTTTATTGATTTATTTTTTATAACAAATAAGCACATTTTCCTCTAACATTAATATTTCTGTAATTCATCAGAATGTCTCTTTCTTTCTTTTTTTATTATATTAGTAAGACAATACAATAAATACTACCATAATGTTTGAATATACACTACCAGTCAAAAGTTTGAAATAATTATGTTTTTTTTTTTCCTGAATGGTCATGTAATATTAAAGTAATGGCTGCTCAGTTTTATCATCACGGGAATCAGTTACATTTTAAAATATATTAAAAGGAGTTGTTTTAAATTGTAGTAACATTTCACAATATTGATGTTTTTAGTGTGTTTTTGATCAAATAAATGCAGCCTTGATAAGCAAAAGAGACTTCTTTCAAAAACATAAAAAAAAAATATTCCAAATTTTGACCGTGTATTTATTTAAAATTAAATATGTATTCATTTATTTACTTGCAATATAGTCATTTCTGAATTTGGGATGAGCATTTGCTTAATTTTCTCAAAGTAATGAAAATATAAATAATTGAAATGAATTAATGAATGACTGAAACTAAAAACAAAATACTCATTTAAATAAAAATGTTAATTCTTAAAATGTCCTATAAATGGTCTTCGTTTTAAGCTAAACCTAATTTATCACCTTTTTCATATAATTTTGGGTTGAAGTATTACCCAGATGTGTTCTTGAGAGATTTTAGGAGATTCACCCTTATGCTTAATAATTCATTTGTTTTATTGTTATGTTTTTAGTATAAGAGCAAAAAGGTTTGGGCACTGGTGATGATGTAAAATTTGTTTGCACAAAAATCTAAGTCTGAGGACTATGTAACTGTCATGTTCAAGTCAGAAAATGGCCTGTCCTAGAAATGAACCGAAGATGTTTCTATGCTCTAGTGGCTACAGAGCAGTCGTACAAGATTTGGCCTGAGTTGTCTTGCACGATCTCTCTAAGTGACCTTCCCACAAGGTTTTAGTTAGCATACCTTGTTACTAAGGTTACAGCACCCGCTCCTTCGCCCCACGATCACAATTTTCTCTTTCTGAATCATATGATGGCTGAGTCACCCTCAAAACGTGGCACTGTTGAGTCATATGTGTGAAAGCGAAACGGAGATAAAAAGAAATTGAGAGAGAAATTAATCTTAGATTGCCCTGCTTTATCCTCCTTTCATTCTTTGGTCTTATTTATTTAACTTGAGATTGAATGAAATTCTTTTGAGAGTTTGAACTTCAGTTGGGATTTCAAGGTGCTTCATTTATTCCCCAGAGCGTCTCCTATTTTACTGTAAAATGGTAACTCTCACAATGTCCCTTCAGCTGCGATGTGAAGGTCATTAGATTATTCGCATTCAGGTTCTGCACTTTCTCTCTGTATGAGATGTGTTACAGAAAGTGCGGTTATTAATTTATTTTCCTTCTCTTTTAGGATTATTGTTAAAGTCAGTTCTGTGGTTTAGTGGCTTAACTGTAGCATTTTGACGTGTTTATGTAATTTAGAATGAATTTTCTCTGCAGTATGTTGATTATTATCGGCGTACGTGACAATGTTACATATTTTACGGTTTTTGCAATTACAGTTTTTTGTGTAAAGTGTTCGTTTAGTCTCTTTGAATCCTTGAGGGTGTTTACAGAACCCTTCTAAACCTTTCAATGTGCCTAATTTGTTCGACAACTGAAAATGACATTTCAGTCTGAAATGCGTGTGTGCTTTTGCTCGCGCATGCACACACATCCTCGTTTTGTATTCTGGTATGGTCTTTGTGAACGCCGTTTAGTCTAATTAGGCTTCTGTATTCATCAGGAGTGCGTGCGTGTATAAAGGAAGCTGTATCTGAAAGTGGCACATTCCTTAAACGTCTGTGACTGCTCTCTCTCCTCCAGCATTTCTGTGTCTGTAGAGTTTGGCCGTAAAAGCCAGTTTGATAAGAGTATCTCATTGAGACTTAATTGGCGAGGCTCAGGTAAGTGTTTGACCCCGGTCCTCAGTTTATCAAGTGAGCAGATTTCCTGCCGAAGAGGCAGAAGGTGAAAAGGAGAGCAGGAAAAAATGGTAGACATGAGCTTTGGGAAAGCATTTGATTTCTACAGATGACCCACAAGGTTTTAGTCAGTCTTTTTCTCCCCATCATCCTAGTTTTGTGTAGCTAGACAATGAAGTCTGGTTGTGCAGCTCATTCTCGGATTGTCAATTTTGGATTGTCTATTTAAACTGAAAGCGACTGAGTGATAAAATGACCAACCACTTTTTTTTGTATGTGCTGTTTAGGGATATATATATATAACGTTTTAGTCAGCAAAGTTTAGATATAAAATATGATTTATATATGAAATATGATTTATCAATTATTAATATATAATACATTTGTTGTTTTGTTTTTTATTTTGTTTTGTTTTGTTTTCAAAGGAATCTCATGTTCTCTAAAGCAGCATGTATTTCATTATAAAACAGCAACAAGTAAAAATTATTACAATTAAAATTTTAATATCTTAATATTTAATGTATTTCATCATTCTTTGTTGAATTAAAAACTTCAAATGAACAGCATTTCTTATATATATATATATATATATATATATATATATATATGTATATA
>NW_015628726.1:2287743-2311089 GCF_001515625.1 Sinocyclocheilus rhinocerous | reverse complement strand
TTTTTGAAAATCAAAAAATGCAGAAAGTTTCCTGTGAGGGGAAGGTTTAGGTGTAGGGTTGGTGTAGGACAATAGAATATACGGTCTGTACAGTATAAAAACCATTACGCCTATGGAGAGTCCCCACAAGGATAGCTGACCAGACATGTGTGTGTGTGTGTGTGTGATAAATCACTTTTGATCAATTTAATGCATCCTCGAATAAAACTATACATTTCTTTAAAAAAACAAAAAAACAAACAAAAACAACCAAACTCGGTAGTGTGTTTATACAACACATTATAAACTAATAATATATACATTTGATATTTTAGATGATTTTAAAGAATCAGAACTAGCGATGCTAGATTCATAAACGAATTACTTTTTTAATCCAATCGGTCAAACAGATTTTCAAAACGGTCTGAATCTGTTTTTCAATTCAATTTGATTCATTTGGATAGTTCACTTACTTCACTGAATCATTTGCAGCAGTTTCTCACACTGAAATAGTAACGGTATATTTTATAAGACAGAAAACAAAAAGAGCACTGGATGAGGTGGATATTTACCTACAAAAAAGGTACAAAAGCTGTCACTGGGCCGGTACTCTTTCAAAAGGTATTAATATGTACCATTTAGATACTAATATGTACATTTTAGTGACCAGTATATGTACCTTTAAGAAACCAATATGCACCCTTTAGTGGTAAATATGGTGCAAAGGTACTGTCCCAGTGACAGCTTTTGTACCTTTTTTTCTTGCAAATGTCTTCTGTAGTTTGTCAATGATGAACTAGCTCTTTATTGCATGTACAGCTTGTGAACAACTCTGTGATGCAGATGATTTATCTCTATTTATATCCAAAACAGTATTTAAAAAAAAAAGAGTATCAAAATATGGGCACACTTTTTTGATGGGGAGCCTCTGCCCCAGTGCTGATAAAAGGCTAGAAACGCCCCTGGTTTGAGCCTGCCATCAGAATCATGCACAAAGCTTTCACAGTGGCCCCATTTTCAACAGAAAGCATGGCTCTCCTTCCACCAGGGCTCAATACAAAACATTTTAGCACTCGAATCGCTCTCCTGAGCCCCACCTAACCTCTTTTTGTTTTTCATCTAGCTGTGCTTAATCACAGATTTGGGGTCACAGACTGACACCAGCCTGCTGTGTCTTGCTGATCCATTAATTGCTTAATTTAAATCCTTTGAATTAAAAACCTGGACATGTTTCACCTGACGTGTTCTTGATGCTGAGAAGAACACAAGCGATGAGTCAGAGGCCCCGTCAGTTAGCAGAGACGCACAAAGGCAGGAGAAAACGCGTCTCTCCCAATAGGCATAATTGATATTTAAATGTGGGCAATGTGTCATCTAATTTTATTTTTAGATTTCTGACACAAAAAATCCAATGATTTGAGTCATTTTTGGTTCTTAGTTTGAATATGTGGTCTTCTTTTTCCAACTGGGAAGGACGTTTTGATTTTGAAAGTTACTGTGCGCCATTATAGTCAGCCTATACTTGATCCTGTATAGAATTATCTCTTCCCCAGTCAGATCTCTCTCTGTCTCTGTCTGGAGACGCACAAAGGCAGGAGAAAACACGTCTCGATAACTGCGGTATAGAGCTGTGAGTGCATCCAGTTGGTAAATCAAAGACCAACATTTGCTTTTAGTGATCACAGGGGTTGAAGAAATGCTTTTTTCATTGTTATTATGCAGTTCAGGATGTGTATCTTCAGCCGTGACTGGGAGAGAGTGAGAGCAGGAAAGAGACAGGTAGATATGTAGCTCATATTGACACCGATTTGCTAATTATTTGTATTGATTTAAATGCAACACATGAATTTAATTCAGGGAGAATGCATTAAAATTGATCGAAAGTGACATTAAAGACACTTATTAAAGACACTATTATTTCCACAGAAATATTAAGCAGAACTTGAAGGATCATGTGACACTGAAGACTGGAGTATGGCTGCTGAAAATTCGTCAGGAATCAATTACACTTTCACATTTTTTTTTTCACATTATATATATATATATATATATATAATAATAAAAACTATAATATATCTCAGTGATACTAAAATAACATTTTTGGGAATAAACATTCTGACTTGAACTTGGTGTGATCGGACAAAACAGTTTTTAATCACCCAATAGGCATAATTGATATTTAAATGTGGGCAATGTGTCATCTAATTTTATTTTTAGATTTCTGACACAAAAAATCCAATGATTTGAGTCATTTTTGGTTCTTAGTTTGAATATGTGGTCTTCTTTTTCCAACTGGGAAGGACGTTTTGATTTTGAAAGTTACTGTGCGCCATTATAGTCAGCCTATACTTTGTCCTGTATAGAATTATCTCTTCCCCAGTCAGATCTCTCTCTGTCTCTGTCTGTCTCTGTCTCTGTCTGTCTCTCTCTCTCTCTCTCTCTCTCTCTCTCTCTACTAAAGCACTCTTTTTCTAGTGGCCCAGCCGGAAAAAGCAACAAGCAATGCTTTATCCAGACTCCAGCATTTAAACGTGACAAAAGGGGATACTGATGAATGTCCACTCCTCCTCCTGCACTCGTCTCCCCTGCTTCATTTCTCGCAGTCTTTTTTTCCTCTCGCTCCACTTTCCCCACACACCCACGTTCTCTCACGCGCAGCCCTCCCTCCCGCACTCACACTTCTCTCTTTCTCTGTCAGAGGACAATAGAGCGAGGTGGACAGAAATGGCTCTTTGAGTGTCACAGGTTGGCACCTCATTCAGTGCGTGTATAAGAGGCCGCTGGGATGAATGATGCTCTCTCTGTGAGTCCCCTGCTTTGCTCTGACACGCAATTCCACCGGCATCAATATCCATAAACCCAGGCCGCTGGTCTTCTAACCTTAACAAATGTTCCTGTTCACAGGGGTTGAAGAAATGCTTTTTTCATTGTTATTATGCAGTTCAGGATGTGTATCTTCAGCCGTGACTGGGAGAGAGTGAGAGCAGGAAAGAGACAGGTAGATATGTAGCTCATATACTTCCTATCCTCCTCACAGGTATTCATATCTGTCAGAAGCAGGCACTGCAGTGATCTGTGACTCTATTGCGTATGTATAATTCAACAAGTACACTCCATCTTAGCAGCTTCACTGTGCTGATGGACACCACCATATGCTTGCATGAATAAGAGAGCAAGAGAAAGAGATTCAGGATTGCTGTTGATGCCGTTGTGATTGTGATGATAAAGTATGTAAGGAAAAATAGGTCTTGCTCAAATCTAAAGTGGGGTCCAAAGCCCACATTTAAAACAAAGGAACATTAAACATAAAATAAATAAGCAATGTTTAAGATTAAGCATTTTTTCTAGGTCAGCAATCAAAAAAAATATATATTGTTTAATGTTTTATTTTTTCCCCCTTTGAAGCCCACTTGTTAGTAGTGTTGTTCTTTATTTATTATTATTTTTATGTTTATTTATTTGTTACTATTTTTGCCATATCTTTTTTTGGACCTTTTTTTGTACAAAAAAACCTCTTTGCGTGTGAGATTGTGCATAATCAAAAATGCAATGTTTAATTGCCTCATCGTTCAATAACAGTCTTTTTTGAAAGACTTAATTATGTTTTAACAAGGGAAAAAAAGCAATTTAACTTAAGCTTCAACTACTCATCCCTGTGGTTGTTCTTCTTTGGAAGAATATGCAGACCGACAGACATCCAGAAACAACAGATTCTCCAGCATTTTACTCGTATTTTAGCTGTTCTTGTGTTTGTGAACCAGGGTTATTATATTTGACCAAAATTAAAACTGAAACTAAAATTAAAACCATTAAAAAAATCATTTAAAATTATCATTAGGTGAAATAAAATAAAATATATATAAAAAAAACGTTTTTCTTTCAGCTAGTTGACAAGGCACATTTCTCATTTTAATTTAGTTTCACTAAAAGTACTAAAATAAGTAAAACTAAAAATAAGTAAAAAATAATATTTTAAGAAATGGCTCTTTGAGTGTCACAGGTTGGCACCTCATTCAGTGCGTGTATAAGAGGCCGCTGGGATGAATGATGCTCTCTCTGTGAGTCCCCTGCTTTGCTCTGACACGCAATTCCACCGGCATCAATATCCATAAACCCAGGCCGCTGGTCTTCTAACCTTAACAAATGTTCCTGTTTTTTCCCATGCAGTGCGTATTGTATGCTTGTGTGCTCAATCATTTGATTAGGGATGATGAGATTTTAGATATCACCAACCTTGCTAATGCACTACAACGGCAGTGCTCAAAGTCTCCGCTGGATGTGTACATTCCATGTATGCGTCAATGCATAATATGTGAGCTGCCTGTAGCAACAGAATGTGCTGCAATGATCTGTATGCATGTATAAGTGTTCGTCGCTTGCCTAGAGTATTATGGCATGTGTCCACCTAATGGGCAGACATACTGACAGACATACATATTTGTGTCTGTACAAAACTCATCAAATATACCAGATACCAATCTGTAGAATCTAGGGAATACTATACAGTAGTTGATGTTATATGCAATTACTCATACCCTGCTAAAGTACTATATGAGTGTTATTTTCATTCATATTTCTAGCCCTCTAATCTGCACTCTAGCCTGATCCATTAACGGTATGTGTAATCACTGCTCAAAAGTTTGGTTGAGGTGTCAGGAAGGAAGACAGTTGGTGCCAAGGCTACAATAATTTATTAGCTGCTGACGGAGAGAAAGCATTGATTCACACACAGCTGTAAATGTACAGTTATCGTGAAGTGCTGCAGTTCAGTTGCCTTTGCTTGGTGTTCAAACTCTCACAGCACTACGTGAAGATCTCTGCAGTGGATTATTAGCTACCATGAAGCATGACTTTTAGTGGGTGTTTGTTATCTAAATAACAGTACAAGGGTAATGCCTTTAAGGCAACCTGTAGTTAAAGCAATAGTTCAGCCAAAATGAAAATTTGCTGAAAAATTACTCGCCCTCAGGCCATACAACATGTAGATGAGGTTTGTTAATCAGAAAAGATTTGGAGAAATTGTGTGCTACATCACTTGCTCACCAGTGGATCCTCTGCAGTGAATGGGTGCCGTCAGAATGTGAGTTCAAACAGCTGATAAAAACATCACAATAATCCACAAGTAATGAAAGTGATCCACAAGCTGCGTGTTTGTAATAAACAAATCCATCAAGATGTTTCTAACTTCAAATCATTGCTTCTGGCTACAATACAAGTCCTCCATCCATAATATTGCATTCTCCAGTAAAAAGGTCGCCTCGTCTGAATCAGCAAAGCAATACCCACAGATCAAGCACTGTTTACAAGTGAAAACAATCTTAAAACAGTTATGTCTATGGATTTTGTTGTGAGAGGACAACAGGGGATGGTCGTTTTCACTGGAGGAAGCGTTATTATGGATTATGGACAGGTATTTTGTCTAGAATCGACAGTTTCAAGTTAAAACGCCTTAATGTTGGATTTGTTTCTGATAAACACGTGGCTTTTATCTCCACAAGACATTAATTGATGGACTGGATTCGTGTGGATTACTTGTGGATTATTGTGATGTTTTTATCAGCTGTTTGGACTCTTATTCTGACGGCACCCATTCACTGCAGAGGATCCACTGGTGAGCAAGTGATATAATGCTAAATTTCTCTAAATCTGTTCCAACGAAGAAACAAACTCATCTACATCTTGGATGACCTGAGGGTGAGTACATTTCTAGCAAATTTTTGCATTAACTATTTCTTTAAAGGGATAGCTGACCCAAACATTTTAATTGTATCATTTACTCACCCTCATGTTGTTGCAAACATTTCGATCTGTTTTCACATAAAGCTATTGAATGGCTCCAGAAGATCCAAGCTATAGTTAGAGCCGATAGCTTTGTGGGCAGCTCGGTTGAGCTTGGGCGGACCAGAGTTTGAGTACCGACTCGAGCACCTTTCCATATCCCATCCACCACTTCGTTTTCTGTCTGTCTATACTCTCCTGTCGCAACAAAGAAAAAAATGTTGTCATGTTAGAGCTTGACAGCCCTGAAAACATGACATATGGTTGCGTGAATAATGATAGACTTGTCATTTTTGAGTAAACTATTCCTTTAACTATGAGACTTTAACTACTAGCAACCTTGCATTGTCTTCATACTAGTCTTCAATGTTTCTGATTTGCTTATCTTCTACATGATCGGAAATGCATAACTAGTCAATGTGATGCTTTCCGGCAATTCCAAAGCCTATGTAAAGCTGAAACAATGCACCAGTGAGCTGTGCATTGAGTGTTTGGTGTAAAGTCTGTTTTTAATTGAAGCAAATCTACTCTAATCTTCACTAAGGATGGTGGATTAAGTTATTTCAGCACGAAAGCGTGAATGAACAGTTCTGTGATAGGACTGGAGATGCTTTTCCCTCTCTATTTAAAAATCCATTACGGCAAAAAGCCTTTGTGCTGCACAAGTTCCTCTCTGTTTACTCGCTCATTGTTACATCCAGCACGAGCAGCATGGAGCCACATCTGCTCTATTGAGATGTTCTCGCAAACCAGAGTGTGCCTGGCTGGGTACGGAACTGGGGGACTTTATTAAGGGAAATGAATGGAACAATATTGTTTAAGTGGTCTGAATAATTTAACCCCGAATTAACTCTGTTATAGTGTGAATGATTATCACTTTAGCCAGGGTACATCGGTCCTCCGTGAGGCCATTGATTTCAGTTGCACCATTTGGATCTATACTTGCTTGACAAATGACAGTGGTGGAGTGGGTGGAGGGTTATTCTTGGTAACAGAATTCATTTCTGAAAATGTTTTTAAAAATTAAGCTTTTATGTGAAGTCAAAGGGATAGTTCACCCAAAAATGTAAATTCTGTCATTCTTTCAAATTTAGTCACCCTCAAGTTGTTCCAAACCTGTATGCATTTCTTTCTTCTGCTGAACACAGAAGAAGATATTTTGAAGAATGTTGGTAACCAAACAGTTGACTGTAGCCATTGACTTCTGTAGTATTTTTATTTATTTATTTTTTCCATACTATGGAAGTCAATGGCTACCATCAACTGTTTGGTTATCAACATTCTTCAACAGCTACAATAAATGAATACAGGTTTGCAAACAACTTGAGAGTGATTAAATGATGACAATTTTAATTTTTGGGTGCACTATCCATTTAACTTCCTCTGATTAGGAAGTATTAGCACTCTTTGAAGGAAGAACAAGCTAGAATATGTGAAAAAGGAAAAGTGAGACAGAGAGCAAGAGAAACAGAAAAACAAACTATAAAAAAGAGGTTTACCTTCTGCTGTCAGCGCAGATCATATCAGAAAGGCTTTGTCAGTTTTGAACCGATGCCAAATGTCTGCTCAGTGTAATGCAGTATTGAAAGATGAAACAGCTTGATATGATTGTGGTTTGATCGGATGCTAGCGAGTGCTTTCAGCTGCACTGTGCATCAATTTATGCTTGATGTTTTAATGCATTTCTCCACTGGTGGGAACTTCATTGAAGCAGTCGAACTTCTGTATTAGTAGTAACCTTTTGTTTGATTTCTCCGGAGCAAAGACAACTTCTCATCTTCTCCGTTGTAATTGGAATTACCTCCGACTGCTTTCAAACAAGCCATTGAGACAATTGAGTCTCTAGATGTAGAAGTCTGTGCTACCACTAAGAAAACAAGATCTGATTACATGTAGAATAGAAGATGCTTGAATATTCCTGATGAAAACACTGGCACAATAAACAACAACACATTCCCAAACCCTTAACTAGCGACTATCTTGAGAAATAAGTCCATTCTATGATTTTAAGAGCCCTCCAAAAATCAAGTACTGGGGATTTTTATGTTGCATGCAAACAACATTGATGCTCAACATGGCAACTTAAGAAAAGGAAATCCTGATTTGCAAATAAAAGAGAGAGGTGTGCAATAAACTGTAAAATACAGCTCTTTAAAGGAACACTCCACTATTTTTGAAAATAGGCTCATTTTCCAACTCCCCTAGAGTTAAACAGTTGAGTTTTACCGTTTTCGAATCCATTCAGCCGATCTCCGGGTCTGGCGGTAGCACTTTTAGCTGTAGCTTAGCATAGATCATTGAATCTGATTAGACCGTTAGCATCTCGCTCAAAAATGACCAAAGAGTTGCCGTTGCCATGCTGCCATACCATGGGTGCAGCAGGCGCAATGATATTACGCCAAAGTTCCTTGATTATTACGCCAGAATGAGAGCATAGTTCCTAACCATATCGGCCTAGAAAATCGCAACTTTTCATTTTCCATCTGTCTAAGTATACAGTGTAACTACAGAAGAGTCAAGTTTTAAGTAGGAAAAATATAGAAACTCTTTGGTCTTTTTTGAGCGAGATGCTAACGGTCTAATCAGATTCAATGATCTATGCTAAGCTACAGCTGAAAGTGCTACCGCCAGACCCGGAGATCGGCTGAATGGATTCGAAAACGGTAAAACTCAACTGTTTAACTCTAGGGGAGTTGGAAAATGAGCCTATTTTCAAAAATAGTGGAGTGTTCCTTTAAGCCTAATTTACATCAAAAAGTTGGTTTTGATGTCAGATTTTTATTGGTGATGATATGTTATTGAAAAAAAACAAAACTTGTTAAACAGTTTTTGAGATTACATATATTCTCATTCAAATAGATAGAAGCTGTACATGACTGGATGGCTGCCCAGTGACACTACAAAGATGAACCTGCTTTGGTTAGACCCATGCATATAACAGTGATTTATGATGAAATCTTGTCGACGCCACTCTGTGACTCGTGCCTAATGACTTGAAGAACTAATGACTAGATTACGACTGCTGTGCTTATTTTCTCCATTAATCTTCAATTCTGCCCCGGTTCCATCAATTCCATCGCAAATTTGATTTCACCAGATAGCATTCCTCCCCTTTTTCAAGAAGTAAGATGAAAAATATAGATCCATATACGTAGTACTTATACTGAAATAAGTGATAAAGTGATGAATGAGAGAACAAACTGTTCCCATGATGCATTACCAGTCAAAAGTTTGGACACACCTACTCACTTTCTTGTGACTGTGTTCCATATTTTAGAATGATAGTAAAGTCATAAAAAGCCTATGAAAGAACATTCTTTTGTAAAGAAATTCATGAGCAGGCACATTTTGTGTGTATGTGTGTGTGTGTGTACAAAACATAAACTGAAGCATAAGCCTTTGGATCAAATGGTTTCTAAGATCATGAGAAATATTCCAGTGAAGTGTATGCAGACTTTTTCCTGGCAGTGTAAATCTACTAAATCCAGAAATTCAATCAGACTGGATGGATTAGAAAAGACAGAAAGAGAGAAAGGTTACCCTAAATTCAGCGTCCCATAGGTCACATTCATGAGAAATCCGGCAGATAAATAAATTTTCGCTTTCTGCATTTTGGTATGGATTTTAAAGCTTTGCACAGACTTTCCTTAAAGATTGTTGTACAGTAGCCTAAAAAGTATTTTACTATTATTATTATTATTATTAAATATAAAAAAATACTACCCTAAATTCAGCGTCCCATAGGTCACATTCATGAGAAATCCGGCAGATAAATAAATTTTCGCTTTCTGCATTTTGGTATGGATTTTAAAGCTTTGCACAGACTTTCCTTAAAGATTGTTGTACAGTAGCCTAAAAAGTATTTTACTATTATTATTATTATTATTATTAATATTATTAAATATAAATAAATACATACATACAAAATGCCCTTTTCCCCCTCTTAAAGTGCACACATACTGAGATGGCCATAGACAGCTCTGGTTAGTAGATTAACATAGTAAAGTCAACTGTGACCAGGAACACAGCTTAACAGGCACTTGGTCAAACATGCAGAACTTTCTATACTTAATAACACACAGTGCAGAGGGTCTATTAATGACAGGGGGAAGTAAGTTGCAGTGCGTTTTGGACGGAGCGTGAGAGCGGGCGAGGAGGATAACTGAAGAACAAGTGCAGCCCAGGGCATGATAATAGAAGGCTGTTTCTCAGTGGGAGAAATCTAGATAGAATGGTTTAGGGGGGGAAAACAGTCAGAGGATTTAAAGATTACCCTAGGATGAGAGTGACTTTGTGAGTGAGAAAGAGATATTTCCCTTTTTTATATATTGTTTGATATGTATCTCTCCAAATATAAGCACTTTTTTTCATTGTAAAATACTTCTGCTATGCCAGTTTGATGTGCACAGACAATATCATTAAGCCTTAGTAGGTTGATTTTCCCCAAAAAGTGTAAATGCTGTGGCTCTGTGGCACTAATGAAACAGTGTGCTGTTTGTTTAAGCAGCCTGACAGGGCAACATTGACTCAACCAATGGTGCGAGTTTCGGCCATGAGACTCTGTGGAGTGTTTGAAAAACCTGTTTAAAAACTGTCAACATTTTGGGTGCAGCAGAAATTGCATACCTTTAACTAGGGTGACAGTATGTCCTCTTTCTAAATTGCCTGAAATGTCTGGGTTTTGGCTTTGTTTTCCTATTGTTTTTGGACTTGCTGAAGGTAATAACTGAACACTTTAACCAGTAGTGTGCAGGCATTGTACATAATCGACCAATCATGGCTGTGAGAATGTGGGATCAACAGAAGAACGGTCAAAGCAATGCAAATTTGCGCACTAATAATCTATGTGGACTGTAGAGAGTGTGAAAACAAAGCTAAAACCCGGACATTTTAAGCAATTTAGAAATCCAGGCCAGGACTCTGGGGAAAAAGAGGACACATGTTCACCCTACCTTTATCATTTCCTTAATAATTGTACAAAAAAATGTCCTTTTGTGGGTCCTGCTCATGCGTTTTGTTCTGTTCTCTGTTATTGCTCTGTGTGTCAATGTTGTTGCCACAAAGGGAAAAGAAAGCCCTATTATTTGCTTATTAATTAGCATTTAGCAAGGACTTTAGCGCAAAGACAATTGTGAGGGGATTTGGCACAATGCTAATCCCAGCTTGTCATCAGTTCACTGAAGTCCTTAAACACCCAGAGGGTGTTTTCCTTTGGAAGGACAAGAAGTTTTTAGTACGATTAGCAATATTAGCATTTAAATCATTCTAGTATTGAATTTGCTGACAGACATTTTCTTCATTTTTGGCAGGATAAATAAGGTCTCGGCTGATTTGGCTGGTGACCAGTTTAAATAGCCAGTTAAATCCTGATTACCACTATATGGTATGTTTTGGGGACTTCCACGCTAGTTTTTCCTGGTTACCCATCATTGTTACACTATAGTCAAGTTGAACTAACTGTAACAATAACCTGCTTAACTAACTTGTGTCAGTCAAAATTGTCAATATAAAACTAGACAAGAATGTCTACTGTAAGCGGTCTACTCCAAGGGGGTTAAAAGAGAAATAGTGTATTTACCCAAAGATAAACAAAAAAAAAATGGTTCATACCACTTGTGTGTGATATTTTAAGTCTTCTGAAGTCATTCTATAGCTTTGTGTGAGAAACTGTGTGAGAAACGGCTGTACCTTTCAAACATTTTCAGTGCATTTTTGGGATCAAAGTAATTACAAGTTTGTATAATCAGACAAGTAAGAGGAAGGACCTGAAGGACACTTGGTGACATTTTATCCACCTCAGGAAACACCTGTCACTGTATCCTATTTGCATCCCCCATGGACACACACACGCACATCTCAGTGAGCGTTAACCTCTCTGAGTTGTCATGTTCTCCAGAATAAACTTCTGTAGACCTTCCGTGTCTTTTCATTTTCTGTCTTGACTGTGTTAAACCCATTAGTGATTCACTGCCCTCAAGGCACTGGGTACTGATTAAAGTCGCATTGCTTTTAAGAGAGGCCATCTACAGATAACTTATCAAGATCCTTACTGTAAGTTACGTGCTTGAATACAAATGGCTTTGGGCATCCTCACATCAGCCAAAAATATACAAAATAGTATATATTTTAGTACATTAGCCAGTTTGCACTGAGCACCACACTATAAAAAGTCATTAGTTGTTAAGTAGATTCAGTGATTACTTTTTACAGTGCACAACAGCTTCTTTCATAGTTGGAAGATGGAACCATGGACAAATTAAAGGTATAGTTCACCCAAAAATGGAAATTCTGTCATTAATTACTCACCCTCATGTCGTTTCTCACTCATAAGACCTTCGTTCCTCTTCCGAACACAAATGAAGATATTTTTGATGAAATCCGAGAGCTTTCTGACCCTCCATAGGCAGCAACTCAACTTACATATTCAAAGCCCAGCACGGTAGGAAAGACATCAGCAGAGTTCTCCGTGTGACTCCAGTGGTTTAACCTCAATTTGATGAAGCACTGCGAGTGCTTTGTTTGCACAAAAAAAAAACATAATTAAAAAAATGTATTAATGAAAATATCGATCTGCACTGTGCGTTCATGAGAGCATCATAATGCATTTGTGTTGTGTTCACGGGATAGAAGACTCGCGCATCTACACAACACACTTGAGTGAGTGTTCACTAGAGTACCACGACACATGAGTTTGGATAATGTTTTCGTAAATAAAATGGTAAATTGTTTTTTTGCATAAACAAAGCACTCACTTTGCTTCATAAAATTGGATTACTTGATGATGTACTTAATGACATTAATTACTTAACGATGTCTTTCCTGCCGTTCTGGACCTTGAATGTGTAAAGAAAGAAAACAGATTTCATCAAAAATATCTTCATTTATGTTCCCAAGATGAACGAAGGTCTTACAGGAGTGGAATGACACGAGGGTGAGTTAATAACAACAGAATTTTCTTTTTTGGGTGATCTAAACCTTTAAGACTCTGTCTATGGATCCAACAGGATGTCATATGATTCACTTGCATCTAGCCAAAAACTGTGATAGGCTATAGTTGGCAGTATTATTAATCTGAGAATAAAATAACCTACTTGATTAAATATTTCAAATACACAATACTCTTTCAAAGTATTTAATTACAAATTACATTTTTTTTTTTTTCGTCCAGCAAAATTCAAATTACAAAATACTCTAAAGTAATTAAATATGTATTTTTAATACATTTATTTAAAATACTGCCCATCTCTGCCTATCGTTTATGACTTGCTGGAGCATTTCACACAAAATGTGTTTGTCTTTTCTAGCAAAATAAATGGAAAAGGCTTTTTAGGCTGCGCTGGAGTCAATTACAAAAGAAAAATGTGCTTGCCGTGGGACCCTGAGCACTGTAAATAGAATTGCTTTGGAAATTATTAGAACTCTTTTTATTGACACTGTAAATTTGTTTTACAGAGGCAATGTTCTGACACCGGGAACAAAAGACTCGGATAGTCTCTAACAGCTCATAGTGTTGCAAACTTCACTAGGCGTTCAGTGTTAGTTCTTCCACGGAAATCTGTTTAAACAATGGAGACGTGAGTTTAAAATATGGTGACCGCTTTTGAATTGGTAATTAGGTGTATCCTTATCGCATTGGAATATCTTGATGGATATTTGCATCATAAGATGTGCACACGCCTGGTTAAATTACCTTATATAATGCAATGAATCCACTGAGCGCAGTCATCGGGCCTAATGACTCCCGTGAGATGGCGGCACATGCCATTATGGATTTCTCATTATGTTATGACAGTTGGCAAAGGACATTGTGTTGAGGGTAGCTTTTCACTTTCTCCCTATTTAAACTCAGCTGAATGTAGGATCCAGACTCTAATGCTTTTGGGGCCCAGGTTTAGTACTATTGGATAAGTGGCTTCTAAATGGAAGCACAGGATATACTTTTTTGTTGTTGTTGTTGAGACCAGTTCAATGAAATGCTGATTCAGCACTGGTATATTTTTGTGTCAGCTGTCCGGTGAAGTGGCCATTTCTTATTTTGGTGATGCATTGTGGCTTTTTCTGCAATTATTCTTAGTTCCTCAGTGTCAGGAGACCCAGAGTTCAGCCGTGCCTTCACTCTGTTGCTTAAATGATGTATTGTCTTTCTCCTTCTCCACCATCTCTTTCTTTTTGCATCTCTGTCCTCTCACTCTCTTCATCTGCTTGTTCTCTTCTTCAGTTCCTCCTTGACATTTGAATGTTAAAAGCGTTGTGGGACAGGGTCAGTGGGTCACTGTATGTGTTGTAAAGGGGGTGATCCATCAGAGATCAGACAGAGAGGTATGATGAGCAATGAGGGAATATAAATAGCAAAAGAAACCCAAGGAGAAGTACTGATGGGGAACAACTGAAACAGGTGGGAACCATTTTTGAGGGCACCTACAAGTGTCTTTATGAAGCTGAATGCAAAATAAAAAGATATAAAATAGAGAGTAGCATTCAGGCTCCATTAAGTTCAGATATAGAAAGTTTGATGGTCAAGTATTTATGTTCTACTTATTTATTATGTGGGTTTCTGGAATACTGTATTCTTTCTGACTGGACAATAGTTGCATTAATTCAACAAATATATTTGTATAATCACCACAAAATGTATAAATTGCTTTCATATCTTTTTTCATATCTGTCTCTTTTCTTACCAGAGTAAGTTTCAGCTAAAAACTGCTGTAAACATAGACATAGAGGCAGTTTTATTTTTACACTGTAAAACCTGATAAGTTAAGAATACTCATAACATTTGTGGAAACTTATTACCTCAAAATATTTGAGTAAACAAACTACATTTTTTTAAGTTAGTAGAGCTTAAAAGTTTTATGACAAGTGGGGCGGGGCTGAGAGCCATGGGAGCCAAGCCAAGCCTCCCTTCCATGATCCCACCCCACTCATCACAACGATAATTATATATATATATATATATGATTAATACTTGTAGTATTTGCAATGTTCATCTTGCTGACGAACCCAATCATTTTTCACGTTGTAATGGACTATTTTCTTACCAGAAACCCTAATCTGTTAGCAAGACCAAATCAATATTTCACATCCAAATATTGTATTTGCTAAGTTGTCTTGAAAGATACCCCTCGGCTTTGTGAACAGTTGGGTAGATTACAGTGTGTTTGATTTAAAACTCTCAATATTACAGTTCAAACGCAGCAACATTTGGTGGAGAGGCAGCCAACATGAACATACTCAAAATAACCTAAACAGACTTGAAACATTCACATCCATTTAGCAAATTTACCATTATGTCAGATAATTATCAGAGAGACAAACATGAGATAAATGGGAGTAGTCACGGTGTTGACGCAACAGATCTTCTATACTGAATGAGCGGTATTCAGCGAGGATCTACAGTCACTTCATGAAAGTAATTGGTTCATTAAATGTGAATGGCTGCCGCTCAGTCTCTGCCAAATTCTAGTAGTTTGGCACAGGTCTGCAGCTTCTAATGGACTTGGTTACCATAAATGATTAATAAACATAATTTATATAATATCTAATATCTCTGCATTTTAGCACCTGCCTCACAGATAATCATTAGCATGCGAAATGTTATGCCAAAATTGAAATCGCATCATATGACCCCTTTAAACTTATTTCAGTTAATTGCCAAAGCAGCATTTCTAATTTTAATTTTCAGTATTATTTAAAGTTAATTTTCAAGTTTTTTTTTTATTAAGTTTTTTTAAGTTTCTTTTTTTTCATCTAATATTATTTCAGCTTTATTCCAAATACCATTTTTAGTAGTTTTATTTTTTGTTAGCGATAACGACACTGCTTAGAGGAACAGGTCTGCAGCTTCTAATGGACTTGGTTACCATAAATGATTAATAAACATAATTTATATAATATCTAATATCTCTGCATTTTAGCACCCGCCTCACAGATAATCATTAGCATGCGAAATGTTATGCCGCTTTTCCACAGGACTTACCTTGCGATTCTGGAGTCAACCCATTACAACTGAAGAGGAAATAATGTGTGGGAAGTTTTTTGCTTCTGTTTTGCAAGTCCCTGTAATTTACTGCGAGACTCTATGCACAGCAAACGCTTCCATTATGTGATAAAGCTAGAGAAATAGCAAAGATTTAATCGTAGAACATGTTGTATTCTCAATTATTCGCTTATTTTTGTGCTTGTAGCTAGTATGAAATCAGCATTCAGAATCGGTACACATGTGATGGACACGAGACTCTATGCACAGCAAACGCTTCCATTATGTGATAAAGCTAGAGAAATAGCAAAGATTTAATCGTAGAACATGTTGTATTCTCAATTATTCGCTTATTTTTGTTTTAATTTGTGCTTGTAGCTAGTATGAAATCAGCATTCAGAATCGGTACACATGTGATGGACGTCTAGACTTTCCTCTTCTGTTGTCGTAGATGAGCGTACAGCCTGCCATCGTTGCATTTTTGCTTGCAGTACAATACACTATCTTCCCATTTTTCCATCTCTCCAATGAAAAATGTTTTTTTTTTTTCCGAGGTCTATTGTGTCAGAAGAGAGCAGTACTTTCCTTAGTTTCCTCTCCCCCGTGCCAAAATAGGCCAGTGCCAAGAAAACCATTAGCTAGACAGTGTCCCCCCAACATTTGTATTAATATACCTCCATTCCCTTGTTCCTCTCACATGCTCTTCAGCAGTAGTGGAGTGCCATAGGAAGTGTTTTTTTTTAATGGTTAGTTCTGGCACATCACAAACTACGGCGTCTCTGTGACTGTAAGTGCAAGTGTGTAAGAGGACGCTGAGAGGGATGGTAGAAGAAAAAAAACGAGGGCAAATAACTTGCAGAGATAAAGAGAAAAGAGATGCAATGATAGTTAAGTACTGAGACAAAACTGAAAATAAATGTGACATTATTATATTTAACATTAATGGTTCAAAACTAATTTTTTGAAATACATCTAACAAACTGTCACCACAGTCAGCAGAAAACTGACACATTTGCCATATTTTGCATGCAATACATGGACAGATATAGATTATTATTTTTTTTTTTTATCTCTTATGCTCACCAAGGCTGCATTTATTTAATCAAAATACAATAAAAACAGAACTGTTGTGAAATATTTCAATTTAAAATGTGCAGGTGTTTTTTTTAGGGGAAGTGAATAAATAAAAGACAAAATCAAAACAATTGTAAAAAAATATGCAAGTACCTTCTAGTGATCATTTCTGATTTATTTCTAAATGGAAATATTTTGAAAACTAATGGCAGTTGCAGGGCGTGTTTTGTTTTATGTCTCAAAAATGAATGAAATAAATCCAGAAGTATCCAGTTGTTCTAATAGAGGACTTGACCACATAGACCACTATCAACCGTTTCCAACTCCATCAGCTGCTTCATTTCGGGGGCTAAAATTGGATCAAAAATTGCAGGCCAAACTCAAACACTGCCAACTGCCTCGTGTTGCTTTGAAAATCCTAATGCCAAGGTGCCAAATCTCAAACCTTTTTAATAACTGATGTATGGCAACCAACCTAATGCGATTCACCTTTGCAGCTGGATTTGTGAGGATGTTCCTGCAGTAATTTCTATTCCTTCTCCATCTCAGTTCCCTTGAAGTCTTAATGTGATCAATCTAAAAACAACAGTAGCTAACTGCAAAGATATCAATCAAAATATTTGGAATCCTCCAAATGACCAGTGTATTATTTCCTTTTTTTGATGTAGTGCTAATCTAATTAAGGAGCCTGCGGTGGCAGTGGAGATTAGTTTTCTGATGAGTGTTCATTACAGGGGTCTGACGGGTGGCCTGGGTCCTACAGGGGTACAGACAATATATGTACAACCCTTTACTTTTATTAAATTATTTCAGATGCTTTTTTTATTTTAGTCTTTGTTTGAATGTTTCTTGAGAATCTTTTGAATAATTTGTTTAGATTAATTTTGTGAATATTTCAGAAACCCTTTCTGCAGATTACACCACTGGACTTGATTGTCTGTTTTGAGTGATTCATTTAGGCCTTTGATCCCTCTTATCCCCTCACACAGGCGGACAAGTCCGCTCTCAGATCCCCTTCTCCTCTAGGGCCCGACATAATCTCTCCATCCATTTTAAAAACAAGCTTAGCTCATTATGAGTGAGGGAAGACCTTGTCCTCTCCATGGACTGCTGCTGGGGTTAAGCTTATGTGCCAGCTTTCTTTTGGACTGGAGATGGGAAGATGTTTAAACCCCATCATCTTTTTCCCCAGCATTTCTTATGTCTTTCTGTGTGTGTATGTGTTTTCAGATGCTTTCTCTGCAGTCTCATGCTGAAAGCTTCCCCTTCTTTTGTTCATTTTAATCCCAGCAGGCCGCAGCAGCCCAGAACCACATAGAGAGACTAACACAACAGCCCAGCACCACATACTGACTCTAACACAGCAGAAGTTTTTAGGATTTATTTAATATCACTTCAGCATTTCTGGTTGATGAATTTCTTTGGACTAATTGTTAAAAAAAAAAGTTTTTTTATGATGACTTCAGGGTAGTTCAGTGCCTTTTTTTAATCCAATAACAACGATAACTGCGACAGCAGCTCTCTTTATTACAGCACAACAACTTTGATTCAATTATTTTAGATGCTTGTTTTTTGTAGTCTTCTTTTGAATCTTCCTTGAGGATCTTTTAAAGGATTTGTTTATATTTGTTCAGTGACTAGTTCAGAAACCCTTTCTGCAGGTTACACCAACGGGACTTTGTGTGATTCAATTCAATTGATTCATTGTTGAATTGATTCATTGTTTTCTTAAAATAAATAAATAAATAAATAAAATGAAATTAAAAAATTAAAAAGTCAAGGTATCATATATGTTTATTTATTTATTTATTTATTTGTTTGTTTGTTTATGACAGAGCAAAGGGGGGAAAAGAGTCCTGAAAATGAATACCAGTAGCAATTAATATCAGAGGACATTAAAAATATTATATATATATATATATATATATATATATATATATATTACAGACAATATATGTACAACCCTTTACTTTTATTAAATTATTTCAGATGCTTTTTTTATTTTAGTCTTTGTTTGAATGTTTCTTGAGAATCTTTTGAATAATTTGTTTAGATTAATTTTGTGAATATTTCAGAAACCCTTTCTGCAGATTACACCACTGGACTTGATTGTCTGTTTTGAGTGATTCATTTAAATGATTCATTAAAAAAAAAGCAAACAAACAAGTGGCGAGACTCCAGAAAGAGTGTTTAAGCATCGTGAGGGTTTGGGAAGTGCATGTAAACGATTCATTCACCAAAAAAAATCATTCAAACAGATTTGTTCATGCACGAATCACCACTAGTTTAATGTGATGAGACTTTAATCCATCATTGTTGTGAAATGACTTAATGGTGGCTGTATAATTTCTTTTAAATGTACCTGCATGTGAGTACACATCTAATTATTTAAAATGTGATAAGTAATGTATTGCATTCTTTATGATTCTATCTAATCCATGAAGACACATTATATAGGTTTGTACTGGTGTAATTGCTCACCTCATTAACAGAAGGAATCATTAGCTTTTCTAATACAATTGTGGCATCTTCTTTTTTTTTTCTCCTTTTGATTATTTTTAACAAACAGTTTCACAGATTAGAGTTTATCGATGTCTGTTGATGTGTTTACCTATAAACAACGGCGGCCTCATGTTTCCATTGTGTTGCCTCCAGGGCTTGCACAAAAAGTCAGTCATGTTGGCAGGTTACATGTGTAATACACGTAAAAGAAAGGTCAGATCTAATAGCATCTCCTGCCAAAATGATTTCCCCTTCTTTAAGAGTGATGCTCTCTTGCTTGGATACAGTGTAAGTCAAGATAGATGGATTATGTGAATGTCTTCTCTGACTCCTCCATTGATCATTGATCATTGATCTTGATCAATCAAGTCCACCACTTTCAGCCCGGTCAAAGTGTGAGAACTCTGGAATTTGGATTAAGCTTCTGTTCTGTTGTCTTGTACATTGCAAATATGATGTTTTGTTAAAAACCGCAGGGCTTTTTCTTTTTAAAGAATTTTTTTTATTTATTTTTTAAATGAGACTCCCCCTTAGATTTTCTGTGGACGCTCTTTCTTTGGGACTAGCAAACTATGCACTTAAAAGATTGAAAAATAATTGCACGTGGTGCAGGTTAGTGCATTTTAATAGCATATGTATCAAACTGCCTCATTTTAGATGCAAAGAACAATAAAACATGAATTTTAAAGTTGCGACATTTTTGCTGTAATTATATGTCCTGTTGCAGCAAGGACAGATAATATGAAGAGAGATGGCTTTTTTTCCTCTGTGCTTTTTGTATTATTTTTTAATAGCTGTTTTCATTTTATTATAATATGCTATGAGCAAATAGGTCCCCTGAAATGGAATATTTCACACCTTCAACTTCAAGTGAAAACAACATTTTTCATAGCTGCAAGTGTTTGTGTCAACCAGCATAAATGAGCCATAAATTGCCATTCATCCACAAGTACATAATGGAAATTTACTAAACCAAAGCTCATTAAAAATTATAGAACAAATAGCACATGCCAATACCCCTGGACTAATAGATGACAAGCATCCCATGCAGGGCCGTCCTTAGGGGGGGAACGGACCGCGGGGGACCCCTACCTCGCACCGGGCCCCGCGTTAGCTACGGATGGCCCTGATCCCATGTCATATTTGAACAACTGTGAGGGAATACACCATTGGCCTCTGCATGTCAGCTTTCTTTACATACATGCATACATTTTGGAAGACTCAGAGATTTTATAGCAGTCCAGATTTTTCCCAGATTTGGAGTAGTAGCAAATCACAGAGATATACTGACTTGTAAACCATAGAGAGACCTTTTTGACTGAATAAACTAGTCATTGGAATCTCACCGAAAGAAGCTTCTGAATGAGTTGGACTGACAAAAAAAAAAAGATAATTTCCAAAAGTAGGGTGTGAGCTTGAATTCTCCCTGGAAACAATTCTGGAAATTATCTTCAGCTTGTTTGAAACTTATCTTATGGGGTTCAGAGAATACGGTCACTTTGAATAATCTTCCAGTCTTCTCTCATAATTTCATTCAGTTTAATGGCTTCCTGGGAATGCTGTGTGGTAAGGTAATGCTTTATTTCTGTCTTTCTCTTTTGGCTGTGACTGCTTCTGCTGGCAACAGAGCTGTCTCTTTCTTGACAGGAATACAAAACAAAAGTTTGTTGTGGTACTGAGTGTGAACAGGGGACTTATGGCCTCTCCGTTTAATATATATTCTTATGCATCTGTTGTCCTGGCAGTGTTACAAAATCACTGTCTGTGTACAGAATTGTGCCGTTTACAATGTTTTAGTCAGTCAAAATGAGCGAAAAGTTCCGGCAGCTGGAACACTGTCTTGATTTGTGCTTATTCTAAATATGGTGGTATAATGTACCATTTTCACAGTTTATATATTTATATTTGTGAATTTATTTATACTTCGTTGTGACATTCAGTTGTTCAGCAAATGATATATGGAAGGCATGACAACTTATTTTTATGTACAATAATCAAGGCAATTTTTCTGGCCAAAATACCAGTCCATAATCCATAATAACACGTCTTCCAGTAAAAAAGTCCACCCCCGGCTGTCCTCTCTTATCGAAATCCACCGACATGTTTGTTTAGAAGTGTATTGGACTACTTTTGCTTTGAAACGGTGCTTGGTCTGTGAAAGCTTATTTATTCAACTTTCAGGTGATGTATAAATCTCAATTTCAAAAAATTGACCCTTATGACTGGTTTTGTGGTCCAGGGTCACATTTTATGTATATAGGACTGGTAACTTCAAACCTGACACAACGGTTTGACACAAAGTCCAACAATACAAAGATGCAAATATTGGCTTAAAATATGAGTTTGAATGGGCAATATGCTTCTAATAGTTAAAAATGAGTTTATTTTGATGATACAAAATACTAGTTTCACTTTATATAGACTTATATATGCAGTACAAGCCTTTAGCCTAAAAAGCCAACTTTGTCCATTCTCTTCTGTGTCGACGTGTCCTTTATCTCTTCCCCTCTTTCATGTTGACTTCCTGCTGTTCTTCTTTGAGGACATGAGCGAAAGGGAAACCTCTTCCATTTTTAGGTGTTGAAAGTGTCTCTGGAGGTTTTCAGGTAACTAATGTCTGTCAATATCAAACCCTGGCTAACTGCTGTAGAGTAGAATCTAAAATGGTGTAAGATGTGTAACAGTGTTTATACTCGCCTTAAGCAATTTCATTTTAAGCTGTTCTTTTTATCCGTGTCTGTTGTCTTCATCCTCCTCCAGTACCCAGCCAATGCACACACACACACACACACCTACATTCAACAATTTCCTGTCTATTTTAAGATGTTGAGTTTATTAGACTGTGCGGAGATGACTGTGAATGTATATAATTTATTGGATTTCCACTGCATATTTATTCATCCACAAACTAAAACTTCTGATTCAGACAAGATTACTTTTTCACTGGAGACAGCAATATTATGGACAGAGGACTCATATTTTAGCCAGAAGCAATGGTTTGAAGTTAAAAACGTCTTAATGATGGTTTTGTTTCTTACAAACACGATTATTGTGATGATTTTTATCAGCTGTTTGAACTTTCATTTTGATAGAACCCATTCACTGCAGAAGATCCATTAATGAGCAAGTGATACAGTGCTACATTTCTCCAAAACTGTTCGTTTAATGTTTTAAAGATGCAAAAGTACACACACTTTCAGACTGTGTGGAGATGACTCTGAATTTATATAATATATTGGATATGAATTGCATATTTTCATCCATAAACTAAAATATCAGTGTCATGCAAGACAAACACTGCATTTGTTCCACACATTAGCTGTTTCAATTTTAAAATGCCAGCCAGTTTCTTTTGCTCTGTTATAAAACCTAGCAAACTGCCAATGGAAGCAGCATCCAAAAACAAAGACTTATCCAAAAAGTCAGCATGAGTATGCTGCCTCCTAAGATACCTTGTTGTCGCCAAATTTTAGTGCAAAATCACATTTATCATTGCATTGTTTTAGCTGCAGAGAGACTTTAAGCAGCTAATGGATGTGGATTGGTGCTGGGACTCTTTTGTAGCACTCTTTCTAATGAAAGAACTCTTGAAATTGACTACATCATCCTGTCCTCATATCTCTGCATTAGGAGAGTCCAAGAAGAGAACTCTGTTAAGACATACAGCTTATGGGTAAATGTAAGAAGCAGCTCATTTCTTAGCTGATGCAGTGCAGGGCCATACGGGCTGCTGCAGGCTGCCTAGAGTGATGTATGATGGGAGATGAGAATTACTTTGGTGGCACATCCTGCAAATTACTCTTTTTAAAAAAAGCATAGCTGTGACACCAGGCTGGAGCAGAATACCCTGCCACATAAGTTGTGCTGGCCTCATTTTTGCTGCTTGGGAGGACGAAAATGTCCTAAAGCTCCTCTAAGTACACACCTTGCTGGAGAACTTATGTAATCTTATCATAGGCCTGACAGTTTTATCGTCAGACACTTTTTATGGTCACACATAGGTTAGAATTAGATTGCACAAACCTTTCTAGTCTATC
>NW_015628726.1:2268827-2287631 GCF_001515625.1 Sinocyclocheilus rhinocerous | reverse complement strand
ATATATATTTTCCATACAACGAAATCATGTAGTGATCAGAGACTGACTCTGGAAACTCTGGATAAGGACAAAAATTTAGCACATTTATGACACTTGCACAATATTTCCAGTCTTATTTAGTACTATTTACACTTAAATAAATAAAATAATAATTAATAAATAAATAAACACACAAACAAGTAAATAAATAAATACATTTTTCGAAGTTGTAATTAAAACAAAGATTATTGGCATACGGCTTACAATAAAATTATATTTCAGTCTTTCTTACTTTCAAATTTAATGTTTAGTTTAACGTGTTCTGGAGCATTCTGGAGCATAATCTGTGTAACTGTAAAATTTGTAAATCCATTTTCTATTTACTGAGAAATGTGTGGCCTGCTATTTGAGGTGAGAACATGAGTACTAGAATGACTGGATAAAATAAGTTAACTGGTATTTTGTGAGAGGAGAACAATTACCGTATCAAGTGAGTTAGACACACTGACTATAGTTTGGCATTCAGAGTGCATGTCTTTCTTCCTCTCTCAGTCTTGTTTTCTCTCTCTCTGGCTTTGTCTCATTAGAGGCCTTTTGAGTTTGTATAGAGTAAACAGAAGTGGCTCTTGTATTGGTCTGAAGTCTCTACTCAACAGCATGAATTGCACACCACACATTACACCCTGTCAGCGAGAGAACAGGGATTACTGGAATGTAAAAAGGGTGGTGGGGCTTCATAATCGGTCCTAAATGATTCAGACTTAAAAATAAACATGTACGTGCAACCATACATAAAGCTAAATCCGTTTAATCCTAAAAGACATATGTAGGACATGCCGTTTATTTTTTATTTTTTTTACATTTTTTACATGAAGTGTTCTTTTCATTTCAGGAATTTTTCAATTAGTGTGTCTTTAATCATTTTAACTGATTTTCCACATTAGGTTTGCTTTTTGATACATGATGCATTGCCTATGTACTTTTCATGGTTATATTTATAGTACGAAGGTGAATAGCTTGCTGTCATTCAGCATTTGTCCAAAGCAATGCATAATATACTTATTACAGTGACAGATATTTTCTATAACCTTAAACCCAATAATTGTTTTCCCATTATTTAGTATTTTTAATAAACCATTTTCCAGCCAGCAGTCTCCACAGTGTAGGTGGTTTCATGCATGACCAAATGTCCTTGTGGGATCTTCCCACGCACACTCTAAATCATCATTAATTTTATGTTCATTGAAAAGTAGTTTTATAAAGAATACCTAATTGTGTCAATATGCTTTGTAGGGGTTTTTGCTATGCGTTATAGGGTGACTATATTAAAATACTGATGCACAATGAACAAAGGATCGTCAATCAATCATTGTGTCTTTCATGATTAAAGATTTATATTTTATTCAAATCAGTAGATATTTCCTATATCAGTCACGTTAGAGCCTCAATTAATTATTCAGTAGAACCGTGCATGTATTTAAGCATTTAAAATGTTCACAAAGTAGCATAGAACAACCTAATCCATCATGGATGATACAGAAAGAAAAGAAAAGTGGAATTTCCACCGGACTGCAAGACTTGCAGAAAACATGAGCTTTTGCAACAATTACACCAAATATGAATATTTACCATTAAACAAACATTAAAATGCTTTTGAAAGAAGTCTCTTTTTGCTCACCGAAGCTGCAATTATTTGATCAAAACTACAGTAAAAAAAAAAAAAAAGTAATATTGTGAAACAAATTTCTATTTGAATATACTTTTACATTTAATTTATTCCTGGGATGGCGAAGCTGATTTTTCAGCAGCCATTACTTCAGTCTTTGGTGTCACATGATCCTTCAGAAATCATTCTAATATGTTTATTTGATGTTCAATTTTTCATATTTTTGTGGAAACCGTAATACCTTTTGTCAGGGTTCTTTGATGAATAGAAGGAACAGCATTGGAAATCTTGTGTAACATTATAAAAGTCTTTACTGTCCTTTTTGGTCAATTTAATGTGTCTTTGCTGAATAAAAGTAAAATACATATCTAAAGATATCTTCCAGTATATATAGAAGTATCTGAGTCAGCTGTGATTTCACAAGTGAATCTACTTTAAAGCACATCAAAACTGAACTCTTTTGAATGGAGCGTCTCTACCAGTCTTATTTAGCTGTTAAATTCCCTCATGACCTCTCGGTTGGCCTACTCTGTGTAAAATTGTCATCTTGCCCTTGTGCCGTAATAAATATTAAGGCCACTGTTGGGAAGGTTACTTTGGAAATGTAATAGGTTACAGATTACAAGTTACCCTACTTAAAATGTAATAAGTAGTGTAACTTTTCAATTACTTTATTAAAGTAATGTAACTGATTACATTTCATTACTTTTTGATTACTTTTCTAAATTTCTTAATTTAATTACACTTTTTCTTAGTAACTGTAACTGATTACAATTACTTTTATTTTGTAATTAAATTATGTAATTCCGTTATATGTAACTAGTTACTCCCCAACACTGATTAAGGCTAATGTGTTGACTTGTTCTCCCAAGCAGCTCTCACTCTCCACAGAAGTCTATATTTCCCCTGGCACTCATTCACTTAAGATATTACACACTTGAGCGACAACCAGTGCACAACAGCAAGGTTTCTTCCACCATCCTGCACATAAGAATCCCTGTCCATTTATATTTATGAATTCACAAACACAAGAGCACTTTTCAAGCTGTCTGAGGAAAGTTTAATTCATTTTTTGTAAGCCTGTTTCTGTGAGACGGGGAGGACGGTTAAGTTATGGATGAGGGTAAGACTTCTGTGCCAAATTGATTCTGTTTTTACAATATGAGCACTAAGAAATTACAGTTGGGATAAGATATGTCACCGTGCTGTACTGCTGGCCGCCCAAGTCCTGGCACAAAATGCATTTCACATACTGCTGGCACTTTCCATCAACAGGGTACAAAATCAGGCCTGGACTTTTTATTTATAAATTTATTTATTTTCCAACAACCGGACAGTGAGAGGTGGTGCCTCAGAACTTCATATAATGTTGATTGTGAACCTCAAGTCAAACTAAATATTGTCTGTTTTATTTTCAATTAGGTATGTTCATTTTGTATGAGGCTAGCAAATATTGCCCAAAATTAGGGCAATGCAGATATTTGTTATTGATGCTATTTTCAACAAATATTCAATAAAAGTCAGATAAAATCTACAAAATTCATAAATTAATAAATATGTAAAATAGATGTGAATTTAGTGTAAATTGAGCTGTTAGTCAGTAGAGGCCAGATAATTTAGGAACAAATGTAATTGATAAACCTATATTATCTATGAATTAATTAAGAAAAATGTTTCATTTAATGGGTAAGCTTGAGGAATACAGTCAATGTGATGTAACTATGTGTAACAGTCATATGAGTAAGAAGTGTAGTGAGATTATTTAATAATAATAATAATAATAATTGTAATAGGTAAAATAATGCAGAAATATGTTTGTATGGAATCCTATTTCCACCACGAAAGAAAGAAAGAGAAGGAAAGAAAGAAAGACTTTTTTCCCCTTTTAATTCTGACTTCACATCTTGCACTTCTGAATTGCAAGATTATTTATTTATTTATATATTTATTTGGTGGAAACAGGCTTTCATATGTTTGTGTCAGATAAATCTTATGTTTTTGGTCATGAGCAATTAAAATAATTATTAGCACACATTGAACATAAATTCTAATTAGATATTGGTAACAAAAAAAATGTTGAATACAGACGCAGTCAGAGATACAGACATATGTGTTTCCATGCTAAATTAATTTTATGTTTAATAGTTTATCAAAAATATCTAATATTTCTAACAAGTGTATCCTGTTTGTGAAAAGTGCCTGTGCACATCCTGTGAACAGACGGATCTCTGCATGATTCTCATTATGGTTGTAACCTGTCTCTTTTTACAGCTGCACAGTCCATCGTCTCTGTAGCCACAATATATGTTCTCTCTCATTTTCCCTCCCTCTTTCTTTTTTGAGTATCTCATCTACTTGATTATTCATGCACACACACTCTGTATGAAACAGGTACAATGCAGTATATATATTTCATATACATGCCATTTCTGGTTTAGCCACTGTAAAATTCTGTTTCAAGATACTGACACCACAACTCACATTGTGTTTAAAAAGAAGGGCATGAAATAATCTTCCTATACTTCCCATAGTTCTTTTCTGACCCTTCAAGATGGCCCAAACTATCCAATTAAATACTATCCTAGACAAATTGGCAACTGCATGTGCCTGCATGTTTTTACACTCTTGCTTCCATTACCTCACCTGAACCTCCCTAAAAACTTCCAGAAATGTTTTCAGAGAAACTCTGATATTTTTAACCCAATACAACAGGTTGTTCGAGAATAGTTAATATCACCTCCTCTTCACATTCTGACACGGTTTCTAATTACATCATTTTCCAAAGTTCCTGTTTAAAATCTTTCTGAGCCTCAAGTCTTATAATTTCGTATTCAACAGGTTTATATTTAGCCGTTTTAATCTCTATAACATTCAGTTCTGAATAATATTGTTGCAAAAAATCATGCAAGCTGTACAGCCCTTTGAAAACTCAATCTGTAAAGTCACTCATCTAATCAAGCAGAAACTTTTCAGTTGGGATCTAAGCCTGTGTGACCATCCAAATCAGTTATAGACCAAAGCAAATCAACATTTGGTTTATACCATTACACAGCAGTTTTTCCTGTGCATCAGCAAATTTGCATAAGTCATTTCACTCGGGGAACAGCCGCTCAACTGTTAAATCTCAATAACTCTCTACAGTATTATCTATTATTCTATCTACCGCTGGTACAGCAGCCAGATCTCATTTTGTACCTGTTGGAGTTCTGTTCAGTTTGCACGGTGTTGTCATTTCCGTTCTCTCTCTTTTGCCATCTGTCTCTAACGGTTTATGCAGTTGGTGATGGCCAGTCAGTTAAGTATTGGCCAAACGTTCATTCTAGTCATCTACTGCCATTGCGCTTCCATTCACTGCTGTGCAACCACTCACATTTCTTTTCCCCATAAACTCAGCTCTCACCAAAATCACTTGTAACATAACTTGCACTTGTCTTTCCCCCATCATTATCCACCCTCCTATTTTCCACCAGTTCTGGCCCCCATCGGCTGGTGCAGTACATGTCTTATTTCCTATGATTGCAAGCACAGTTCTCCATGCAGAGTCAGCCTGCTGAGGTTCACTCTCAAACAAGCTCTCCTGCTTCCTTTTTTCCCCTTTACCTCTCATGAATCTCCACCTCACCATCATGTTCTACCTGCTGCAGTCCCTTGATTAAGTAGCAACAAAAACACAATTGGACTGCAAGTGGTGTGGATCTGCCACTTATTCCACCATTTTCTCTGCAGTCATTCACTCCACCAATAACTGCACTAAATGCTACTAAGTCATTCAGAATGATTTTAAATACTGTGGTGCAGTGCTTTGTTTCTTTGAGCTCTCTGTCATGACTGATTATATAACTGTAATGGTAATCTGACTACAGTTACGTTTTTATTGATTACATGATTACATATTATAAACACAATAGCAATAAAGTATTCATAATGTATTGATTGTCCCTAATTCTATTTTTCATATTTTACATTTTCCTTTCTAAAATAGCCTGCTGCGGTTTTGTGGAAATTCACACAAATATCTGTCACTAGTCAGGTAGCTATAATTATACAGAAAATTGAGAGGAATTACAAAAATCATTTCAGTTTTAAGAAGTGTTTTCTTAACATTTTAACATCTCATCAGCTACTGATAAACACATTTAGTTATTATTTCAATTATCACTCAGTGGCTAATGCAATGTTTAATGCACTGCGTGTTGTTATAAATTAATGGAAGGAATTTATTTTCCTTCTCTTTGTATTTTTATATCAATATGGTACAAGATTATCCTTTTTAAATCAACGTGATAAATGAGTTATGTCAAAAGTAATCTAAAAGTAATCAAAAAGTAGTCTGAGTAAATTACCTAAAATATGTAATGTAATGGATTATGTAATCTGGAATCAGTAACAGACTACAATTTATAAGTAATGTCGATAGATAACCATACTAAACACAGATTTTTAAGCTCCTGAACATAGCTGAATATATAAACAATAAATGTCTGTACTGGATATTGTAAACAGTGTTATTATTCTTGCAGCATTAGAAATATAGTGTCATTTTTTTTTATTGCACTCCTCTGTGCGCCTGTGTGTGTGTGTGTGTGTGTGTGTGTGTGTGTGTGTCTTCTACCTGCTTGGCAGAGATTGACATCTGAATTACATGCAATAAGCTCCAAACCACAGCCTGCCAATGCTGATCGAGGCTCGGCATGTCAGCACAGCATCCAGGTCTGGTACAGTGAGTATCAGTACGGTAAAGATTAATCTCTAGGATACACACTTGATCCTCAGTGGGTTCAGTTTCCAACCCCATGGAATCTCACCATCGCAGAAACTCTTACACATGTTTCACCATTAGTGTCCCAACTGGGAGTCCTCTCTGACTCCAATGAGCTGTGATACCCTCAATACAAACACAGTCGTGTGAGCTGTCTAAACCTAAACTGTGGCACAAAATCAGATTTAATCACTGCTTTTTTTTCCATAATTGCATTGCATAATCCATCCGAGCATATACATGAAGCATAATTGCTCGTTTGAACGTTTGTTTATATGCACACTCAATATGCGCCTGTCATTGTTTGTCAGCGATGTGCATTTAAGCAACTTTCTATGTTGACCACTGTTGATGTTTCTGCTGACGCAACAGAGCTGCAGGGAACTTTAGCACCATGAATCAGAGTTGGGTAGAAGCCCACTGTGAAAAATGTCTCATCTATTCATTTCACAGCTCCTTGTAAAACGCATGACATCATAACCCACTATTTTTATCCCTGCGTTCAGCTCATGCAGTAAATCTCTTTTTGGGCACACTTTCTTAAAATCTCTCCTATTTTTGGACTATTTGCCCTAAAAGATTCTCTCTTCAGTGAGAACAGCTTCTTGCAGCTTATTCTGCTGTAATAGGTTTTCACAGCTTCACGACATTCTTTATATTACCCACAATTCCATTAGTGTGTGTTTTTGTGTGTTAAATCCCAAAACAAGCATCTCTAGTGACAGCTGGTGCAATTAGCAGAGCTGACTGTCTAATTGTCCTTCATATAAAGGTAATTGTAAGGGTCTGTTCAATAAAAGGCCATTTTTATGGACAGAGAGGGCCCTGCAGATCAAAAGCCTGACACTTATTGACAGCTAGTCCATTTTTGGCCCTTGTTATGGAAGCCACAGTGGAACGCGCGAGGGACAGTGAAATTCTATTTTGTCAGCATATTGATCAGTCCATCTCTAGCTCTCTCTCTTTTAATGTAATTCAGAGAACAAAAAGACATTATCATTTCAGAGGGGAAAGTAAATATATCTTTGTTTGACAAAAAAATGTCTGACTGAGCCCCGCACGGCATGAGGTGACAAAATGAAGATTAAAAAACTCTCACTCTGGCAACAAAGGAATTTTTATCACTCATTATTATTTCGGGCCTTTGCCCCAAAATGCATCTCTGTCACATATCAAAGACTTTATAGCATTCAAACAATAACAGTCTATCAAAGCAAATAATGGAAGAAATGAAATGAATGAAAATTCTTTGTATTTGTGGGTGTGCGAAAAGTACCTTTTGATCTTGTGCTTCATTAAAAAAAAAATGTGCTTCAGTAAAAAAACTGAAATTAATAATATTTTTTATAAATCATTGTGATGATTTTATAATTGTTTATAATATATTATTATATAAATAATAATTTGACACAAAATATTCTGTAACACAGGTCAAATTAGTTTGTTAACTAATGCATAAACTGATACTGAAAATTAGCAAATTATTATGGTATTTAATTAATCTTTGGTAATGTCACAACTATTCATTATTAGCTCAAGTTAGCGCAGATCCATGGAAAACATACATTTCAATAATTTATTAGTAAATGTTGAAATTAACATTAATTAACATGAACTAACAGTAAAAATGTATTGTTAATTCATGTTAACTAATGCAGTTACCAAGCTAACAAAAATGTTCTAAGGACGTTTTGCTAACGTTCCCAGTGAGTTATGAAAACAGTATTTCTAAATGTTCTCTGAACGTTCAAAATGTCCAGTTTTTTTAATGTTTTAAAAATGTTTTTTTTTCACGGATATGTATAAACATTGAGGGAACATTCAATTGTATTATTTTGCAAAAGTTATGGGAATGTTACTTTTGAATGTTCTCTGAACATTTGGAAACAAGTAGTCACATTTTAAAAATATCAGACGAACATCCAACTAAAACGTTTTAGAAAAAAAACGTTCCATGAATGGAAACAATGTTTTTGAGTTAACGTTTTTCGAATATTACTAAAGAACAGAACATTATATTAACGTTATTGGAAGAACGTTTGTTCATAACTTTTTGCCAAAGTTCTGAGAACGTTCTCTGGTACTTGGGTAAGTAGTGTTAACAAATGGAACCGTATTGTAAAGTGAAAGGGAATCCCAGAATGCATTGTGACAATGTCTGTGAAAAAATAAGAAAGAAATGTTGCTTATAGTTATGTCTATAATTAATACACATTAAAATATGCCAATAAAAACATGATTAAAAGCTGACTATTTTACCAAAATTGTAAATACCAATCAGCTATGAATCATATTTGTTGTGCTGAGTGCTTTTTGTATGGGAATTGATGCCTGTGTAGCGCGTTCCAATTAGAAGCAGCTGCCAATGTAGAGCATAGCTAGTGTCTGTTCAGTGTTCAAAACTGAATGGAGTTGAGTTGTTTGACTTCACCACATCAAGAGGTCTCAATGTGTTTGTCCAACTGTCTTTCTCTGTCTTTGTCCTTTATTGAACCGATTAGAACCGTGAGAAGTGTTCAGCTTCACTCTATCCCCAGAAATGGGAATGAACACTTAATATGTGAGAAGACTTTCTATTGCCGTGCCCTCAGAAATCTCCAAATCTCACTTACTCTTTTACACCATCTTTCTGAACACCTGGCAGAGTGATTTGCTCTCTTCCCCTGCCTGTGAATCTCTGCTGTTTTCTGAATCTCTTGCATGTTGAACTGCAGATCAGCAGAGACCATAAACCACAGCTGAGATTGAAAAATACTAGAGTTTCAGTCCTGGGTGTGGTAGGTTCATTTTTACGCTGCCTTTCGAACGTTCTGTTAGGGGGGAAAAGATACTTTTATTCACTAAGGATGAATTAAATTAATAAAAATAACAGTGAAGACTACTTCTAATTCCAAAGAATTGATTGTTCATCAAATTTCAAGTCTTCTACTTGCGAACCTTCTAGTAGTCAGTTTATTTAGCTATTCAGGTGACGTTTTATCTCATGCTTTCTTTCTGTTTCTGATTGGTGTGATTTGACTTGTTGGACATTTCTCACAGACCTTACCTTACGATCAAACTGTTTTTCAAAAAACAGTTTGATCAAAAAAGATTTATCTGTATATACTCACCCTAAAAGTTTACAGTCCAGTCTTTCTACTTTTGCCCATTCTAACCATTTCTTCTTATTTGCCAGTGTCAGATGGAGAAGGGTCTGGCTGCAGACTTGCACTTGCACTCTCAGACTTGCATTCTCAGACTTGCACTCTCAGACACTTGCTTTTTTTATTTTGTTCTATTTTTGATTACTTTTTGTTTGAATCTCTCAACATTTTACAACAGTAGCCAGGTGGTGAAGACAAGAAAAAAGAAACTAACTTACAATGTCACTTGAAATCGCCACTTGCATTCTCCGATACCTGCGACGTCACTTGCAATCGACACAAATCGTGCGTGTTGCCAATGGAGACTAGACGCTGTGGTGGTGATTAAACGATTAAAACTAATTTAAGTCTTTCGTTAAGCGTTTTCCTGCTGTAGAAAAACATAAACACTTAATATGGCTTAATGTATTAAGATAACGTTCTTAGAATTGACAGACCGTTGACCCTGAGAGGTCAAGTAAATATCTACAGCGGATCTAAATATTTATAATTAATTATAACTAGTTATGATTAATTATTCATATTTCCCCATGAGCTGATTCGCTACAGAAGTGAAAAGCTGTGTGTTTGTAAGAAACAAATCCACCATTAAGTCTTTTTAACCTTACATTTTGTGGATTATAGTAATGTTTTTATCAGCTGTTTGAACACTCATTTTGATGGTACCCATTCACTGGAGATGATACATTGGTGAGCAAGTGATGTAATGCTAAATTTCTCCAAATCTGTTCAGATGAAAAAACAAACTCATCTAGGTCTTGCATGGCCTGAGGGTGAGTACATTTTCAGAAAATTTTCATTTTTTGGGTGAACTATTATTTTAAATGAACCCATATTAATAAATGCTTTCAAAAATTTTATTTCTGATTGTATTTCCAGTTTAATGCTACAATGGTGAAAAAAAGTGACAGTTTCTTTTAACAACATAAAAATGTCTTGTTGATAAACTTTTGAATAATAGTGTATAGAAGTGTTTTTTGCTGTCAGTGGAAGGCTGAATTTGGACAGCTTTGGAATGAAGTACCACAAGGATTTGTTGTAGGCCCCTGATGCTTTCTCTCTGTCCATGCCCCGAGGACATGTTGAGTTCGATGCTGGTTCTGCAGTGCTATTGTGCTTTTCTTCTGGAGTTTGTGACAACACAATGAACTATGCAGTTTGCGCACACGCTAATATGTTAATGGAAAGCCCCAGGCAAGATAGTGTGTCTGTGCAAAATATGTATCAAACTGATACTGACGTAGAGTTTGCGTCGTATTGTGTATGTGTCACCACAGCATGCATGACAAGAGGCTAGCTAAAGCATCTCTGAGTCATAATTCCAGCCGATGGGATATGCAGCTTCAAATTAAGAACACAATCACATCTCTATATCGTCGCTGCTTGAGGCATGAGGCATAAAATAAGCCCTCAAACGTCATCCGCTTTTGCCTTGGGGTGTCTTACGAAGAGTCTTGTGTGATTCTACAAAGAGTCAGAGCGTGACAAGAGACTATTTTCTGATTTTTTGATCATTTTCAGACTGCACAGAAAGTGAAACAATGTAAAAATAAAAAAGAGAAACCAAAAAGCCAAAAACTCAAAACAAATATAAATTGAAATGATTTCATTTTTGATTGAGTGTAATTTTAATTACATTTATGTATAAAATTGGGAATGATTTGTAAATTATCTGGACCCTGGGGTTGCAAAAATGACATTGTTCGGGATTCATTGATGAGGATGTAATGTTTATATAACATATGGTTTTGATTTTGGTCATTTCTTAGGCTGATGATACACAGGGCAACTTTTTGAGCAATGTTGCAGTCAATGGGCAACCAGGTGAGAAACACGGCCCACGACCAATCCAAAGTATCCAGATAGAAATTTGTTACCCATTCTCAATGGGAAAGTGCCCAAGCAACATTGTTCAAAAAAAGTTGCCCAGCAAAATTTCTCAAAAAGTTGCCCCGTGTATCATCAGACTTAGGCCTTAAGTTGCTTTAGTGGTTGTTTGAGAAGCTTCTGTGCTTACTCAACCATGAAAGGCATCAGCCGCCATGTACCCTCTTAGCAAACGAAGATTTACCCTTTCCCTCAAAAACGTATGTTCTTCATTTTCTTTTTGAATGAGGCAGCAAAATCTGGGGTCATTCCCTTGACTGACAGCTGTAAAGCTGACGTATCATTAGTCAGAACAGCTGCCTGTTCTGAACCAGGCGCCAGTCCCCAAACACTTTTGTTCAGCATAATCTCACCGCTGTTTGATTAAGCTGTTGGAGGCACACAGAGGTTGCTTGCGCTTGAAGACGAAGCTGAGAGACAAATGTTAAGATGGGAAAACATCTGTTGGTTGTGGTCGAGGGCTGCGAAGAGAGTCTTTGCTGACGGTGATGCGTAAATTCCCAGCTGCTTGCACGACTCCCTTTTGCCACCTGTGCAGTTTTAATGCATAATTTTCTGCTAAAGTGTCTGTCCCCGTCTGAATTACAGGTCCAATTTGAATGCTTCTTAAGTTGCTTTTGAAAATGAGCCATGTTCAGGCCCTCTGGCTCAGAATGTGTGGCCCACCTTTCTAAGTGCTGGGATGCATTAGCAAAGCTCACTAAAAATGCTCTCATTCGCTGTCTGCAATCTAAGTGTATTAAACAAGGGAAACTTGTTTACTTGAATCAGTGGATTTCATATTGTTGGACTCATTCAATTTAAAATTTGACTTATTAACTTTTCATCAAAAATTTATTAGATGGCTGTAAATTAGAAGAATAAGATCAATTAAAAAATTCAGTTTCGATGTCGTCAATCAAAACAAGGCATCTTTGGGCATGTGAGAGTGCTCAGTGCTAGCATTTGCAATTCTGAAAACTATCATATCTAGTGAGGAAGGAGATCATGTCGTGCTGTGGCATTAATCATTGGCGTTTAATTGCTCCGTCGATTTCAGCAGTCTGAATGAACACATTCAGGCTTTAGGCCTGTCTATCATTGTCACCACTGCATCACTCAGAAGTTGTGTGACCATACATTCTCTTTTTCCTGGACATAACCTGGCCGGGATTTCTAAATTGTCAAAAATGTCTGGGTTTTGGCTTTGTTTTCCTATTGACATGCTCTCTAAACTCCTCATATATTATATGTCCGTGTATTTGCAATGCTTTGGCAGTTCTCTGTATATCCCACTTTCTCACATACCATGATTGGTCAATTATGTACAATGCCTGCATGCTACTGGTCAAACTACTTTTCCAGCCACAACATGTCCGGGAAAAAGAGGATGTATGGTCACCCTACTAGGGTGGCCATTTCAATAACACCAAAAAGGAGGACACTTTGAAGGATTCAGTGAAGCCAAGATACAAACTGAAAAATAATACTAATCCAGTGGCAGAAATGAGGTACGAACCAGTAGGTGGCGGTAAATCAGGTCTTAATAAGTGAATCATTGATTTACTAATTCCACCAAAATTCTAAATGACTGATTCATTCAGGAATGAAGCAAGTTACAATACTTGCTGATTTTGAATGTACTAACTAGCATAATACTATTAATATTTCTGCAAAAAATAAAGCAGTATTCTAGTATGCAATTTCGAATTTAGCAACTGTCTTAATTGAATGGCTTATTGAATCATTGATTTAAATCATTCAGGAACGAAACACCAGTCTGTTGATTAGAGATGCAATGGTTTATTGACAATATTGTGTCTAAAATGTATGTCACTAAAAAAAAATTTGACCATCACATTAATATTTTTGTTATTATTTATTATATACCATCGTATAAAGTAGGGGCGTCAATATCAGAGTTTTCACTGCACGATTATTGTAGCTAAATAAATTCACAATAACAATATATCACGATATCTATAGAAATCTTGCAAAAATAAAAATAAATAAATAATGCTAACAGTATTCATTTTTAGTTTCATTTATTTATATCTCTCTCTTAGCTAGTGAATTTCACTGTTACATACAAAATGAACAATTACACTTAATGGCAATCAGATTCTGATAAGCAACTGATAAACAAAAGATTATCAAGGCACAAGTATTTTTACTTTTATATTTTTCACATTCTCTGTCTATACTATAAAATATAAAAGAGCATTCTTAAAAGAAATACAAATAAGTGTCCGGCTCAAGCCTGCGCCAGTAGGCGGACATGATATTTCAAAACCGGACTGTCTGACCTAAAACCAGATAGATGGCCAACTGTCCAACTGAGTTTCTTCCATTTAAACATGTGGCTATATTTACATGTAGAAACTTACATTATACTAATGCGTTCAGTACTTTTACACTCTCATGGGCCACGTAACAATGACGTGTTTTTTGACATTTAGTTAGCGCTTAGAAGTATGTACTATGATGACCTTAGAGCAAAAAATGGTAAAGTGGCTCGCTCAAGGGCACATTGATGTTGAGAATGCTTGATGATATCAGCTCACTACAGCTGGTTATTGAATCAGTGACCCATGAGTATTGACCCACTTCTAGATCTGAAGTCATGGCGTATTGCAGTGTGTTCTATCAAGAACAAAAAGAGCTGTGTAAGATCAAATGAGCACCAGGGTGAACAGCAGTCACTGCAAGTTCCGGATTCAATGGATTATGTTTTGATTGGACAGACTGAGCTATTCAGGCACGAAAGTTAGTGGACTGTTTCGGGAAAATAGTAGAAACTCTCATGATCAGCTGTGCAAATTTGTCATGAGACTTGGAGTATTATCTCAGTATAAGTTTGGGTTTAATAACAGCTCAGTGGCCATAGCCATGTCCTAGTGGTTAGGGAAGGACTGGTACTCAAAAATAGCCTGGGTCTTCACAAACAATCCACCCATATATTAGTGATAACATGCAAGAAGCCTGTTCTGCTTGTTTGCGGAATCTTTTTTTTTTTCCTTTCAAAAAATGTTATATTCTATTCTATTCGATTCGATTCAATTCAATTATCATTCAAAATTTTGTATTTGGTACATTTTCTTTTATGTTTTTGAAAGAAGCCTCACCATTTATTTGATATATATATATATATATATATATATGAGCACTGCTGTAATTTGGTCGTAGATGGAATTCCACAGTATTTTGTATTGTCTTTAAAAGGGCAAGAATGAATAATTGTTATTGTCTAAAACATTTTCTTTAAAATATTGCTGTTAATTTAAATTTTAGTTTTTGATATCACTTTTAAATCTCATTTCATTTTTATATCTCTAACAATGAAATGTAAAGCATCTATACAACATCTGCATTTGTAAAAGGGATGAAGGAGATGGTGGACAGTCTGTGATATTTGTATTGGGTTCACAGAAGAATTCTATCCTGCACTGATGTCTTTGTGTCAGTGTGTTTATCTGTGTAATAAAAATTCTGACATAGATACAGATGTGCATGACTGTCCGTGCTGTAAAGATGTCTGAATATCATACAGGTGGAGATTGACAGTAACAAACAAAATTACCATAAAAATAACAGCCGTGTCAGTCCAGTCTGCATTTGTCTTTGTTTTGACACACAATCCAGCTGACAGCATTCACAGCCTGGCTTTAGTAAATACAACAAGTCAATAACTGCTTTGTCACACTGACATCTCATCTTTACATATATTCTTGCCCATGAATTTCATCAGATATTACAGAATGTACCGAACATTCTGAGTCATATATTGAAGCAATATATATATATATATATAAATCTTAAAATTACACCCACTGTTGTTGTTTTGGGGCATTGTAGACTGCGATTACACAATGGGTCGGCCAGCCGAGAAGAACAGAACAGAATGTTTACAAAAGCAGACAGTTATTCTTACATTTTCTCTCTAAGGACCTGAAGCCTCCAAGGCTCTGAAAGCCCTAAATATTTACTTTTGATTTTAACTCATGCATGTAAACATTTTGCTGTACTAGCCAAATATAGACACTCTGGCTCAGAGATAATTAGCCTGTTTTGCAAATGCAAGCCCTCATCACCACTGAGGAACAACACGACAACTTGGTTCCTCTTATGTCCTTCAGTAACTTTTGTCCATGTTATGATCTTATAGTAATATGTCTTTTTGCAGTGTCTTTGAAGTTTGTACATCATGTTTGCATCATAAGGGCACGTAACACCATTCTGTCTCTTCAGGAAGATCAGATTGGGCAATAGTTGTCTCACAGGGAAGTCATTAGGTCTGTAATCAGAAATTCAATAGCTCAAATGTGTTTTCTTTAGCACAGGTTTGTGTGTAGATTTCAAATTTCTTAAAATATGCGTTGTCTTAAATTCTAAATAGTTTTTGTGAATTTTACTAGCTTTTATTATGAAAGGATTGTAAAGCAAACAGGTTTTCATATACTGTATGTTAGGCTGTGTTTATTGTAGTTAATACAGTCTGTGAATTACAGTATTTATTGGCCAAATCAGCGGGGTGATATTTTTTTTATATTTCTTCTGCTACTTTTTTTGTGTTTCAATTATTTTACAGATTAGATTTTAATGAAAAACTATTAAATCACCTATAATATGCTATTTAGTGGCAGGTTCGGATTGTGGCAACTTACCCCAATATAGTGTGACAACATGCACAATTATTGGGTCAACATGTGTTAAATGAACAGTACCCTTAATTTTTTTTATTGTTTTGGAGTCTCTTATGCTCACCACGGCTGCATTTATTTGATAAAAAATACAGCGATATTGTGAAATATTATTACCTTTTAGAAGAACTGTTGTGTATTTTAATATATTTTAAAATGTAATTTATTTCTGTGTTGGCAAAGCTGAATTTCCACAGCCATTACTCCAGTCTTCAGTGTCACATGATCCTTCAGAAATTATTCTAATATGCTGATTTGCTGCTAAGTAAACATTTCTTATTATTGTGACATTTGAAAACAGTTGTGCTGCATACTATTTTTGTAGAAATCATTTTTTTTAAGCATTTATTGATTAATAGAAAGTTCAGAAGAACAGTATACATGTTGTTACTCTCAATTTAATGCATCATTGCTGAATAAAAATATTAATTTCAAAAAACAATTATTAATTAAAAAACAAAAAAAAATCATACTAATCCCAAACTTTTAAATGGCAGTGTATATTTTATCTTGAGCAATAATAGTGGAAATGCCAAGACTTTAAACTATGTGCATATACTGTGCAGAGACTTACCCTGAGAAATATTCACTGGGGTAAAACGTTTCCACTAAATCCATTTAAATGTTTGTTTGAAAAGTTGCATTGTTTGTGTTAAGCAGAGTTTTAGACGCTAATGATGTTAGTGCTAGTGATGTTAATGTATTAGCAGAGAGTTGAGATATTTTGCTGTTTTGGACCTGCACGTCTTTGCAGGGGTGTGTTAATAGCCAAAGGCTGGCCTTGTTCAGCTTTCGGCATGTTTTGTTTGTTCAATGTGGACAGCAAAGTGCTTTGAATTCAGTTTAGAGGAAACTATAAAAGAGAAAGTTGTGGTTGGAGTCATGGGGTACAAAGTGTCAAATTCCTGAAATGAGAGTGAGGGAGAAAAAAGCGATTAGCTTCCTTCATCTTCATTCTCCACCAATAGGAGGAGAGAAACTCGATGACCTAGTCACCCGTGTAATGAGGTCCTTTAGCCAAATTAATATCCCCCTGTGAAAGGGTGTTTGTGTGCACGCTGTGATTCATTGTTCTTCAGAGATGCTAAACACACATTGGTGGATGAAAAGAGTGTCTTATTATCTCTCAGACAACCATTACAGACACAACTTAACATCTCAAAGAGATATTATAATCCACTTTACACAAGTGTAGATCCCTCTCTAGTAATCATAATCTCCAGTTGAATACTGTCAAACCCCTGATAACTGGAAGATAATGTTGAGTAGAATATTTCCATTTATAACGGTCACTAACATTTAATGTGCAACAAACATTTTAATGGGAGGCCATTTGAAATCTGAGTTGAATCAGTCAATTCACTTCTATGAGAATATTGATGTATTTCATAAGCCTGGAGTGTTCTATAGAATAGTAAAATGTCAACAAACTGGGCTTTCCTCATTGACATTTCAACACTGGCTTTGTTAAGCATGGTGCCAAGCATATCAAGGGTTGGTTATCTACATTCAAATGAAGCTGCTATATTAAGCATTACCTCAGATGGTTAGGGCGCTCACTATCGTTTGAATTAGCTGAGCTAATTTCTGCACTCTAATTCAGAGAGGATATCTAATGAAAATTCATTCATTGCAAATGGGAAGTCTGAACTGAAATATTTAAAATAAATACTGTAGTTATATAAACTTTGGAGAGAACATTTAAAGTCAGAATTGTGCGGCAAAATTCATTTTTACTGTTATTTTTTATTTACTTTTTATAAAGTAGGAGATTTAAACTCAGAATTCAGAAAAAAAACAAGTCAGAATTGTGAGATATGAACTCAGAATTGTAGGATTTAAATTTGGAATTGCGAGAAGAAAAGTCAGAATCTCGCAAGTCTGTTCATTTTTGTTTTTACAAATTAAACAAAGTAATAAAATGAATGAAAATAAATAAAATGTTGAAAAGTAACACTTATGGTGATGGAACACTGAGCAGGTCGATTTAAGGTGAGAAATTAAGTTCTAAGAACTGCTAAGCACTAATGCTACAGACGGTGGTTAAATGCCATGGCCAGTCCGCATGACATTCATTAGTACACAGTGGCCATTACTGTTCAAAGTTCAGCAAAATGTCACGCGATTTGCTTTTGAGGAGGGATGAGATGAGTTACTAAAGAACAAATACGGCTGCTCACCTGTTCGTCTGCTTTTCCTTCCTGTGTTGACAAGGCTGTCAATTCCTTTTGAACTCCTGGGGCCATAAAATTGACTTTCAATCTGGTTTTGTCTTAATATGATAATTAATTAATTTGCATTAATTTCAAACTAATCAAGCTTGTGTGCCTGCAAGCATAACAATCCTATAAAAAGTTGCAGTGTCAGGAGCATAACCGCAGGCAGAGGAGGAGCAGATGCTGCTGCGGCTGTAACACTTTTGATGCCTGTGTGTGTGTGTGTGTGTGTGCTGAAATTCCTACTTCCTCATTTAATAACCAGAAATAATCCATGTAAGGCCTCTGCGAATATCGCACAAATTAACGATTGAATCTCCGCATTCCACCGGAAAAACTAAAGACTCTCCTCCCCAGCTATCTGCGGTCGTAAAGAAGATCGATGATCAACTGGGCACCTAATTGTCTGGACCTGCTTCCGGTCAAGGCCTGGTCCTTATCCCTTAGGGGGATCTGAACTGCTTAAACCCTAACT
>NW_015628726.1:2246721-2268731 GCF_001515625.1 Sinocyclocheilus rhinocerous | reverse complement strand
TGGAAGATCGCGCCGTGGGACGGACTTATGCCGCGGATCAAAAACCCAATGCAAGACAGACTCGAGTTCTTGCTTACTTCTTCGCTTTTCGCTGTGTTACGAGCACTCCTACTTGTGCTCACACTATGTGTGTGTGTGTGTGTGTGGTTTAGCTTAGTTTAATGTAATCTAGAATAGCCAATAAATTTGGGTTTCATTTATAAAGAATCATTGTCTGGTGTCGTATAATTTTAAAGTCAAACCTTGCCAAGATCACGTTACCTCGCTAGGAGCTTACAAATTATCATAATTGTATTGACCTGTGGCCAAGGAAAATACACATAGTCAGATTGTTAAGATACACGGACATTAACGTCTCGCTGGACGACCGTTGATAAGGTGTAAACTATTAAAATTTGAAATCAGTTCTAATCAGGTTGACTTCGAATTTTCAGATTCGAGTCCTCTCAAAACCTGAATGAATTAATAATAATTAATTCCCTAAGAAAAGTAATCAGACATTACATCCATGTAAAAAAATTCTGTAGTTTTAACATTCTGTCTATGGTTCTATACATCTATGGTTCAAACCATCTTTCTTTCTTTCTTTCTTTCTTTAAAATAATCACATTTTGTTGCTTTGCAGCCAGAAATGAAGACAGACACAGTTTTTGTTTTATCCAGCTGTATTTACTCAGTGCAACTTACTGGTTCAACTGTTTTTTGTTTTCTGACATGTTGGTGTTATATCTTTCACTTGGATAATAAATTCACTTGGATAGTAAATACAGCTGCATAAATCAAAAACTGTGTCCGTCTGCATTTCAGGCTGCAAAGCAACAAAATGTGATTTTTTTAAAGGGGGGTGATTCTTTTCTGTACCCACTGTATCTATCCATCCATCCATCCATGTTTCTGCTGTGGTTTTATGTGGTTCTATCATTCTATGTCGCATAATATCTATGGTTCTGTTGTTCTGCCTGTCTATGGTTCTACCTATCATTCTGTCTAATTTTTTATCCACAGTTATGCCATTCTATCTCTGGTTCTTTCTGTTGTTCTGTTAGTCTTTCTTTGGTTCTATCATTCTGTCTAGCAGAACTATCGTTCTGTTGTTCTATCTATGGTTACATCTCTCATTCTAACTATTGTTCTGCTGTTCTCTCTGTGGTTCTTTATATGGTTCTATCATTCTAAATGGTTCTATCTCTTGTTCATATCTACAGTTCTTTAGCTTTATTCATCTGTATCATCTATAATCTATGGTTCTAGCTGTCTGTCATTCTATCTGTCATTCTTTAAGGTCAGGTTATCTAGCATTCTGTCTATACTGTAAGTTTTATTTTCAATTCAGATAATATATTTGTCCGGTGTTCCAGCTATCAACATTCTATTCTATCATTCTAACGTTCTATCTATTGTTTTATCTCTGGTTCTATCTAACTATCTCTCATAAATATTCTTATTTAAGCAAGTGTCATGGGATCAGATTTTTCCTGCTCTTTAATTAGTCAGATTTAATTACACAGAGTGTAATTTTTGGGTTGAGTGCAGTTGATATGATTTGGAAATGAATTCTTGGGGCATGGGAGTGCTGTGTATTTAATAGACTCCATCCAAGGAGACAGAGCCGTAATCTCTTTGGCAGAAACTGTCACTGAAAAGGAAAGACAGCAGAGCCCTCAGTTAAGACCTTAATTCCTGACTGTGCCTAGATGATGTCTGCCTACACACAGAGCTATCGGAACAGATACAAATCCAGCAGGAATTTGGGGTGGGAGCCTCTCTCTTTGTTTCTCTCATTGTCTTAGCCACGGTTTAGTTGAGATTTGCGAGCATCATTTCCGTTCGCCTCTCACGGTTCGATTTCTGTGGGCAGGTGGCGGCAGCATCTAGCACTGGCATATGCATTATTGTTCGGTAATGAATTAGGCACTTTGCACCAGCTACTCTATTTCTGCTGTCCCTCCAAACAGCTGCCTCTAAATGGCTTTGATCTACTAGCTTGCCCCTAGTTTACTAAAACTAAACAAGGTGCTGCTGGAATGCTGCCCGTTTGAAACTATCATTGACTGTTTCTCTTTGCATCTCTTTGTCTGTGTCTCTTTCTCATTTCTTCCCACCGATTCTCCCTTTTTCCCTCTTTCACAGTCACACACACACACACTAAAGTAAGGGCAAGAAAAATCGTCTCTCTCGTCTCATTTGTGCTGTATTGCTGTTTTGGATTTCAGGCAAAGTCTGTCTTGAAGGCTTGACAGCTCTTTGTTTTGAATGCTTAGTATGCAGGAGCTATCCTGACACTGTGAAGCACAGTTCTGGGAGACGCGAACCAGCACCACAACCACATGACTGTGTAGTTTCATCTTTTCAAAGTGCTGCAGGGGAAGGGGAGGTGTGGGATACAATTGCAGGTGTATCCAGATGTCAGCTGCATAGTTTTTAGTCAATATGATGATATTCATTCAGGTTTAATAAAAATTAAAAAAAAGTCATCAAAACATCATGAAAAGCTACTCATGAGAGTAAACAGGCAAACAGCTCTCATTTTTTGTCCAGTATCCTCTCATCCCTTTCCCCTGCTACAGTATCTTCTTCTGAGCTGACTAGGATTTCATGTTTGAGGATTTCTCGGCATACTGCTGTTCCAATTCTAGGATGGCGTGATGCGAAGAAGTCACCCTTGGTGTCCTCCGCGGGGGTCCATAAATGATTAAGCCTTCTCTCTTCCCTGGGGTTTGCAGAAAGACTAGCAGAGGTTCAACTCAAACCGCACACAAACATGACCCGAGCTGATGTATAATGTGTCTCTGGACTTTTCAATTTTTTTTTTTTTTTATCAAATGTTGATGGAAGAGATGAGTTTTCAGCTTTTCAGCTCTCCCCCTCCCCCACAAAATAAATAAATAAATCAAATCAAATCAAATATTTTTAAGTTTTAATTTACACAGGTTTGTGCATTGACAATTTGTCAACAAGTATGGTTTTGAGCTTGATTACATTTTCTTTGCCTTAAAATTAAGATGCAAAAAATAATACATAAAAGACATTAACAATGTTTTACATGCATCTGTCACATAGCTGTATATGGTGGTCTTGGGACAAAAATGTGCACAGTATATGCACACTGACATGTTTATAGTCCATAACTGATCACTCAGTTTTGCATCACTTTTTATTCAACTTGTTGCCTTCACTAGCTCATTATGAAGGGTCGTTAAATGGTCATTTTTAATTTGTGTTCATAATACCAGCATGCATAATAAAAGAGTTACCTTAATGCTGTTTTAGATCAAGTATAGCAAGGCAAACCATATGCGAACATTCACACTCTAACCACCTGCCTGCAGGTTTATGTGCATTGTTAAATGTAATGTGCATTAACATGATTACAATTTGCGAGCGTCCATCTTCTACCTGCACTCCGGTTCACATGGAGCCAGACTGTGCGTCTAAACTTCATAAATTAAGGTTGAGTATTCAGACTGTGCAATGATATATTGTGTTAGAATGCAGCACTTTAGATCTACATTTGTCTCTCTCATCTCACTCTATTCTAAGAGGAAATTGCCACACAACCCTGAATGCTGCCTAGAGGAGAATGACTGGCTTCCAAATATAGATTTATGGCAGAAATAAAAAACAGAAGGTTATTGGTCTAAGGATAATAGAAGTATAGAGGCTTCAGAATGTGTCAGGTGCACTGCTGTGTCATTTTCAAAAAGAAAGAGCACTTGTTGAAAATATAAGCTTCGGAATTATGGCATACAGAAAACACTGTGGATGTGTTACATGTGCATTATTCTTTCTATATATGTAAATATGTATGCCATGTTAGAGGCTATCGGGAAAGTTGGTAAAGAAGTGAACTGGAACACAGATGCTACTATTGCTTAGTAACTATTGCTTACATACCCAATTCACATACGTACATTGAATGCCTTCAGGATGCTTGGCTGTAGCCTCAAAAACCTATACAGAAAAGTTCAGTATATACTTTTTGCCCTCCAAAACTTTGGTGTGCCCTAGGTTTTAAATTGGAGTTTTTTTTACAATATCAGCATAAATCTATTGCAATTGCAAGGTGTAACTGAATTAAAGTAACATGCAAATTTAATCAAAGGCCCATGATTTCTTTCAGTTGTGATGCCTAGTAATTGAATTAAATTTGGTTTTCTCTGATTGATTGATACTTAAGATTGATAATGTATTTAATTCATTAATTACATTACACAGATACACATTTTTCAGTACATGCATTGTCTGGAATCAAACCTATTACCTTGGTGTTGCTACGGCTACTAATGGCACATAATTGTGTAAAAATCGCAAAAGAAAAAATGATTACAAATGCACTAATCATTGCACAACTCTTATTAGTGACAACCAAAATACCATTAGCTGGCACAGAGCTGGTGATACAGACATTTGCAGTACATTTAGAAAAGCAAAATTATTATTATTTTTTTTAATACGTTTGAATGTTTCATAAATAGAAGAAACGTTTTGAAGTGTTGAATTCAAAAAAAGATGTTTGCAGATGCACACTCCATGATCCTTAGCAGCAGCAAGTCGTATTATATTGTGAGGCACTGCTCATTTTCATACATTTTTCATGCATTTGGCCTAACAACACTTTAATAACAAGTTCTTCCTTGTCTTGTCTTGTCTGAGACACATTTTGATCTGTATTTTCACTCTGTGTTGCTCTCACGTGTCTGCAAACGCACATTCTGTGTTTCAAGCTTATTTTCATACATTTCCAACATGTTGTTGTGCCGTTTTACACATGTTTGGTGTGCCAGTCCGCTGGTGTTTGGGGCAATTTAGGATGACAGGCGACGAATGGAGGCTGAAGCCTTTGCCTGGAAATCTGGTTGGGAATAAAACACAGAAGCCAGGTTCCATTTTAAATTGTAATGTGCACAAAGGCTCTTCATCAGAGCAAAAGTCCTACTGGCCCCATATGGTTCATATCTCCACTGCTCAAGCAGAAGGGGGATTTGTATAAGGACTTATAAATATAGAAAGGTCTCCTTCACACTTTCTCTTTGAAGCCGGGCCGGTGTTTAGGAAAAGAAAGGCAAAACAGATTTCGCTTTATGAATGTTTAATGAGCCAACAGCTTCGCTGGGAGCTGTAGTTGTAGAATGCACAATAAGGAGCGGTCCATGAAACCCCAACGTGCTCCAAAGGGTAAGACCAGCTTAGACACACACTGCTGTGCCAGTCACTAGACTTCCTCTCGCAACCCTCCCCTGCGTCCCCATACTTCCGCTACCAAAGAGCAAGAGCTGAACCCTGCTGTTCAGAACAAGTGTATGAGAGGGATCAGCTGCTAAAACGTGAAGCAGATCGACAGTAAAATGGCGTGTGTGAGAGAGAGAGAGAGTCAGGCGACTCATTTATTCCAGAGACGGAGGCTGAAGGACCCAGGGCATATCAGAATGTGCAGAGCCGCCACTTTTAATTTGGAAATATAAACAACTGCCTCAGCGAGCGCTTTACCTCCGACCCTCATTTAGTGTAACCTAGAACCTGCCATAGGTGCTGATAATAACAGACAGCACCGCTAAGCCCGGCTGTCTCTAGGAAATAAAGACGTCATTGTTTGCTCAACTTTTCTTTAAAAATGAGAACCTAGTTCTGTTTAACATGTTTTCAGCTATATTAAAACTGTTTTGCTTTATTGTTGCGATATTTTGATTGCATTCTGATGCAAATGACTAATTACCTGTCAAAAAAGTAACTAATCTTAGTAAAGTTAGTTAGGGTTATATTAGGTTGGTGACCTTTCAGTTACTTTTGGGGGGAAGAGTAACTAGACTAAATAATAGACTAAATATACTGTATAAAAAATTTTGAAGTAAAAAAAAAAAAAGCTGTTTTGATGTTTTCTCTTAGATCTAGAAAACAACGGCAAAGATTATACATTAGGGCTGCACAATATATCGAAATACAGTTTAAATCATGATATGGCTTAGTGTGAATATCAAATAATAAATAATTGCAATTAAACAATAAGGAAATTAAATACAATACACTGTGGGTTTCAGAGAGAAGCATTTTGTTAAAGGGATAGTTCACACGAAAATGAAAATTAACTGATCATTTACTCACCATGGTGTTGTTCTAATGCCGTATGCCCTTCTTTCTTTTTCAGACCACAAAAGGAGACATTTTAAGAAATGTCCTGTTTGCTCTGATCTATATAATGGAGGTGAATAGCGATCAGCATCAAGCTTTTAAAAATGGTGAAAAAAGGTATCACAGAATGGACCCATGCGACACTTGTTGTATATTCCAAGTGTTCTGGTGTATATGATAAGGTTTAGTGTAAAACAAACTGAAATTGAATATATTATTTAACAAAAATCCTGACCTTGACCATTGGTTTCTGTGCACATTCATGAGAATCTGTCAGCACTGCACTTCACCCAGAAAAAGCACACAAGTTGCGAGATTAACTTTGCAACTGTAGTAATAGTTGGACCACAATTGACATTTGATTTAAATATATATTGCATTTGTAATATCCACAAATTAGAATCCTGCTTCAAATTGTCATTTTTACAAAATTGTACATTATGTCCTTTTACAATGTCATTTTAACTGAATAGTTTTCTTTTTGTATCCTATTGTATAACATCATTTCAAATATTTTGTCACTCCCCAAGCTTGGTTAACACCTTAATTGGGTACAGACAGCCCCAACTATAACATTGCTGCTTTGCATCTCTAATGATTTCAGTTCCTCTAGGTATGGTGACCTAGATGATGCTATTACATTAAGGCTAGATCTCTCACTGAACCATTAATGCATCTAAACAGGTTGCGTACACTTCTAAGCTTCATGTTAGAACAAAATGTGACACCAAAAACACGTCATCTCACACAAAGCATCTGATGTTGCATATACGTTTATATGTGAATTCATATGCACGCTATGATAAATCGGGATGGCATTCTGAAGGATGAGGTCGGAGGAACTTGTTTAACTAAGTGCATGTGGTGTAATATGAGTGACCATTACGGTTCATAAGCGATTACCTCATTCATCCTCAGCCTATGGGTTGATCGGAATTGACTGGGCATGTGAATGCAATGAAATGGTAGCATGTTGTTCTTGCTCTCTCGCATGGCGAGTACATTCATACATAATATGTGTGGGTGCTATGACCGACATCATGGTATGAGTCATTTTATATCACCATAACATTATCCTGTATAGTTTATTGTGTATTTTCTACTTCTCTTTGTGATTTTGTGACAAACAAATGAAAAGTTTAAACTGTTATTCACTGATAATCTTCCACTCCAGTTAGCTTTTGTAACTGTAGGTCACATTTTCAGGTTTACAATCAAAAATCAGTCCTTTTATATAAATATCCTCTTACATAATTAGCTAATAACAATTTTACTGCCAATTGTAATTCCCACTGGATTGCAGCTTTAAGAGTCGGGGAAATGTGCGGGGGAAATGAGAAATGCTAACCAGCACTTTGAAATAAGTACGTGAACTTGTGCTCTCAGATGAAGGAGAACTTAGTTTGCACTTGACAGTTTGTTGGCTTTTGCACGTTCCAGTGCTGCTTGAAAAGTATTACTCTGATTCGTGATCTGAAAGTTTGGCCTCCTGGCTCACTGGCTAGAGAGCCCATCTTTCATTCCAACTGTTGTGAGATCAAATCTCGCTGTGTTAGCGTCCTGTAGGTGTGGAATTTCGCTTGCCAGGACAACACCAACTCAAACTCCTCCACAGAAAAGAAGCAGCAAATTAATACATGGTAAACAAACACTTAAAATGAACTTTATTTCCATAATCTTGAGTTTTTTTGAAAGAAAATTGTTTGGCAGCGTCCGTGAATTTTGAGACTGTACTGTGGCAATGCAAATGACCCCACTAAATGATGCCTCAGGTTTTTTTTATTTATTATTATTTCTTTGCATGACAGGGTGCCTGTTCATTTGATTCTCACATATGGCAAATTGTTTTTTCACAGCATTTCCTCTGATGCTCAGTGGAACAAAGATTAGGGTACACCACACGCATTGGTATGAAAGTGCTGTTCAGTTCTCCTACACAGCAGTGCATTACCATCTGCTTATTATAGTATGCTTCATAGATAGATAGATAGATAGATAGATTATTTTGTCTTAACATTTATTTTTAAAAAATATTAAAATTATCTGTTTACTTCCATGTTTTAAAGGTCTGAAACCCCAGTGAAAATGCTTATATTTTATATAATGTATTATCTCTCTCTCTCTCTCTCTCTCTCTCTCTCTCTATTTTAAAATGTTCTGTTAATTTACAGGTTTAAATGGGGGGGAAAAAATCTATTTTTCATTTAATATCAGACTTTCTGACCCCACTGTTTTTATATTTGATACTGTATGTTGTTCTTCTACCATCTTTGTACTACTTGCATTGTGGCTCTGTTTTTCTTTTAACTGTACTGAACACTATTATTAATTTATATTTGGCACTGTCCGTTTGAACCATAATTTAAAGCTAAAATAACTGTAATATTCTACGTTTTGACTTGTTGTGCCAAATTCTATATATTATCTGCTGTATCCTGTAGAGCTAGCGCCTTTTTTTGATTGGTTCAGATGTTAGACTACTTACTAGTACTAGATGCAGGCTGGTTCTGGAAACCTGTCACTGTGTTTATTTGTTAGGGCCGGTAGATTCCACGTCCTTTCCTGCCAGGGTGGGGTTTAGAGGAAAAATTAAACTCATAAGGCATGTTGCATCCCAATAAAGAAAGAAGGGAGATGGAGAGTTCAACCCGTGGAAGGAAACTCTGTGTGTTCAAGGCTTTTCTCTTTGCTTCTTTAAATTCTTTATTTATTTATTCTTGCTGTCTGACTGTCTCTCAGCAACCGCTGCATATGATGTGACAGCATGAAGCTTCTTTTAGTGAGATTTCTCCTTCTTGCTATGTCAAACTGATATATACAGTACATAAAACTCAACCTGATACTGCAGTATCAATTGCTACCATGAAGAAAATGAGAGAGAATGTAAATGGAACAAAATCTGTCAAAGTTAGGGTCAGGGTCACATAGGATTTGAAAAATCCTTAAAAAGACATATCAAGAGAATGACAGAATTGGAGTGTTTTTGGAAATTATTATTATCTTTACATTTGGCATCCTGAAAATTGAATTGCCATGAAAGTGTTCAATTAAACAGAAGAGATTCCCTTAAACTTTAAGTAAACCGTAATTTTACTAAAGTATTCTTAAATCTTTATAATGAACTTTCAGTGAAGTTACATTTTAAACTGGCGGTCAGGACGCAGCTTGGGCATGAGTTATTTTGGCATTATGGAAAATGGCAGATTCTTTAAATTTCAAGAACCAAGAAAAAATCCATCATTTTGATATGGATTCGGTTGGAATCAGTCATGGAAAGTGCCAGAAAATCATGTGACCCTCATGACTTCCACAGCTCTGAAGGTCAACCATGTCTGCTACGCCCTTGGTTTTGAATAAAATTATTTGGTTTCCAGAAATGGTAGTACTTTGCAAAACTTTAATTGACAGAATACTAATCTTCTGGTCCCTGACACCAACAGATTGGATTCTTCTGATGTCGAAAGAGAGTGACTTACTGTAACTTTTCATTTTCTGAATTCTTTATTGTCCTACAGACAGAAAGAAGCTCTGGACAGCAGCTTTTCCTCTCTCGGGGTTTCTGTCGTTTTAGTTTGACTGACATTGAGCAGATGTGTCATAGCTGATACACTTGGAAGGGCAAACAGAGCTCTGAAACTGAGCCATCTACTCTTGTTGGAGACCATCACAGGGACATTGTGCTGCATTCAAAACAGTAATTTAGTTTTATGAGCCAGTTTGTAACCCTCTCTCAGACCCTTGGAAAGAAAGCATTCCAGTTTTGGCTGCTTTGTCTTAAAGATGCCTGTGTAAACACCCTCTTTGAGCTATAATGCATATTAATTGGTTGCAATATCATTTGCAATGCTTCATCCTTTAACCTTATTTGTTTAAGACTGTATTCCATTGTGATAATCCATGATGAAATGTACCACACATACTTAAAAGATCATACTGACATGAACAGGGACTTTGGTTAAAAATAAATTATTGTGGCTTTTATTATAATATTGTGAGTTAAATGTGCTCACAGCCAAGAACAGAACAATGTTTGGTCAATTTTTCCCATAATTTCATTCAAATGTCTTTTTAGACAGTGATGACAGTGATAAAGTTACAGTGTATTTACATAGTAAATTGAACTCCTCAGCTTAAAAAGGTCAAGAAATAATTAATTTTAACTAGAACTAAGATTATTTTAAAATCTGTGTACTTTAAAACTGTAGAAGATTGAAGATGGAGGATGGATGGATAAATTGATGGTCGGCCCGCCATATTGGAACGGTCAAAGCTGGTCCATGAACACTTGAGAGCATGTTGACTGTGTGTGAACGAAACCATATTAAGGACTCAAATACAGGACTGACAACCGTATTATTTATTTCAATAAGCCCTTCTGCTGCTTTTTTTCAAACCAGAGTGAAAATCGACCCATATTTTTACGCTGCAAAACACAGTTGTAAATGTGAACTGGTGGCTCGACAAGACGATAATGCATTATAAAAATAAAAAACAATTAAGACAGTAAAATACATTTGTTATTTTATTAATCTAATAATTAATTGATAATAATTGTTTAAATTAATATAATATTTGATACTTTCACTCATTTTCTTAAAAATGGTTTAAAAGCTGAAATGTGAAGTCTATTATTTTATAAAACTTTCTTGTTTTTGTGAAAACCTGTATCTGAACAATCAAACCTGTATCTGTTTTTTACAATCATTTTACAGTTTAATATGTTACCATAGACATTGCCCTACCCCACTCATATGGTATTAATTATATTTGTGCAGGTCTGAAAAAGTCTTAAATTTGAGCTTAAAAATACTGCAGATACCCTGCCAGTGTAATCAGATTACTTTTTTCAAGTAACTAGTAAAGTAACGCATTACTTTTAAATTTACTATTAAAGTTACTTTTTTAAATAAGTAATGCAAGTTACTTTGTTTTCCCATTTATTTACTGACACCTATACTGTCACCATGTTGAGAGAAATTGGGAGTGAGGTGCAGAGACACTTCCTTCAGCTTGAGGCTTATTAACTCTTTCCCTGCCAAAGACGAGTTATCTCGTCTTTTATCAGAAAACGCTTCCCTGCCAAAGACAAGATTTTAAGGCTTTCCATGTTTTCACTGTTATATGCTCGGGGGCGCTATTATGCATCTTCTGAATGAGACCAGAATCTCCCGATCAAAAACACAGGTGAGGAAGATGCAGAAACGAGCGATCTCATATGTAAGCAGATGCATATGAAAAATAATGCGGTCATCAAAAATAAACAGCATATAAATCAAAACTGCCTAATGTTACAGAGTGAAATGTCGATCCAGGAAGTGGTAAAGGACTGTGCAAGCCATTACTTTCCATAAAAAGTAACTAATTATTTACTTTTTTAATGGAATAACGCAAATTTGTAACACATTACTTTTAAAAGTAACTTTCCCCAACACTGCTTGTAACTTGTAATGGAGTCATTTTTGCTGTAAGGTATCTGTACTTTTACTCAAGTCTGGTTTTCAGGTATTCTTTATACCTCTGGTTTACAGTTTTAAAGTGTTATGTAGTTTTAAGTGCTACATGACAGCATGGCACGCAAAACTGTGCAGTAACTTCAGACGAGGCTGTGTAGCACAGACTTGGCATTTTAAGCAAGCTCAAGCTGCTGCGTGATGAATCACAGCCCTACGTACTGCAGCACATGATGAAAAACAAAACTCGCTGAGATCAAATACTGGAAAATATTTTTGTGGCCTAACTTCAGAAAGAAAAATTCAGTATAATGTGCTGTTTTCATCCTTATCATTGTGTTTATTTATTTATTTGTGTGTAAATACTCTTTGAAATGAACTCGCTGAGATCAACACAGTGGCGGGTTGCCAAATAAGTACACACCCACAACTGCTCCTTAAGGAACGTGGTGCAGTACAGTTAGCCTCAGAGTGCTCTAGCTCTGATCTCTAGCCTAAATAGACACATTTCTTTTCCCTTTTTCCACTCTTTCTTCATCCTTTGTGTGTGTGTGGCAGGTTGACCTGAGGGAGTGACGGAAGGAGAAAGAGAGGGAGAGGGAGAGGGAGGGAAGCGAGGAACAATTTGTGTTCATATCTCTCCTCCATCTTCACATCAAGGACACTGCACACCACTGCTGATGCTGCCGTCGCCATGGAGACTATAGCACTAGTTTCCTTGAGCACCATAAGGATTGCAGGTGATGAAAGCGCTGCTTGAGCCACACGAGGTTGAACTGGCCTTTGACCCTTTGCTGGTAGGTCCATCAATATAAAATCACTTAGGATTAAATGCTTCATCCATAGAGAACATGAAACATGGTAATAGATTATTATTATTTTTTTACATTATTGTCATGACACTTAAGCAAATTTCATTTACAACTAAGCTCTCATTAAAATCCCACTCTTATATTTAATTATTTATTTATTTATTTATAATTCCATATAAATTATAGGAGTTATTCCTACATGGGCCTCGGTGATAAGACTCTGTGTCTAATATGCGCCGCTGTGTCCAAATCATAAAGGGACTTAGTGAAGGCTTTACAGAGCAATCCTCTATCCCAGCAGCCTGTCTCACCGAACCAGCATAAATAACCCTCCATTCTGGTCAAGTCTTGATGGCGAATTCAGTAAGGGTAGAGATATTGTGTGTGTATTTGCAAGTGTGTATCAGAGTTTTTGTGTCAGGATGGCATAAATATAGCCGATGGACTGCTAGTGCATTGTGATTTACTCACTGTGTACATTTGGAGATAGTGTATATTCAGTATTGGCTGACTGCTACAGGCTAAGACCAGTTACTCATACCAATTAGTAAATGAAACAAGGTATAAGCTGCTGATATGTCATAAACTTATGTCATAAGCAAAACAAATACTAATCGGTTTTTTCTACACTTATAGTTTTGACCTCTGCTTGTGTTTTACCTTTATGCTTCAATGCAGTAATTTAAAGAAATGTTTAGATGTTAAAAACAAGACAAATTGAGCCTTTTTTGGGTTGACAGTCAGAAAAATTGTGTAAAAATCCTGTAGATTTACATTGAAGAAGAGACCTGACCCATATCTAGTAACATCCTAGCAGCTGCATAGTTAATTTATTAACTATGCTTTATCAGGTAAATATTATAGTTATCTGGTGTTTTTATTTGTTTATATTTTGTAAGCAATAATTGAATACAGAACATAGATTGCAGTCCACAAAAAAGGGGTAAATCCAAGGGTTCATGCATAGACAAACATAACACAATGCCAAAAAAATAAATAAATAAAATGTTTCATTAACCAAACAAAGATAAATAGAGATAAAGAACACGGGTACAAAAATCACATATGCAAAATTATAAATAAGTAAAAATATAATAATAATAATAATAAACATTATTTAAAAAAATACAGAGTTGACAAAAGAATAAAGGTCTTTGGTACTGTCGCATGTGGTTTAACAGATGCATTTTTTTAGATGACGTCACTGAAAAAGAATGAAATTTCTTCATTACTTTGTATTTGCAATTCAATTAACTGAATCTTTTCCAGTGACATTGAATGTAAGGATGCATGTTTCATGTTTCACACAGTAAAAAGATGATTTCAATAGTTGGCATAGGAAAAAAAAAATTGTCAGTAAGATTTCAATAGCAGGGACTGAGAATGAGAAAAGGAGGGAGTGTGTCAAGCTCTTGTGAACAAAATATCCAAGTGTAGTAAATGTCCACTTGACCTAAAGAAAGTGTATGTCCATCGCTCTTGAAACTGTGCAGACAATGTCTAACAAGTACAGCAGAGAGGACTCGCACATCTTTCACACAACTGACACAATCATTTAGACGAGGAGGTCCTTGAATCACAGCCACAAACAGCCAAATCTTAACGTTAGCCCCCGACATTGTGCTGCACTCAGCAGTGAATGAAAAAGCAGTTCAGTAGACTGGACATATTTGCATTTGCAGGCTGAATTGTCTTCGCCCTAAATCTGCAAGTTTCAGTTTCAATAAAAGCAGAGCAGCGTTAAACGCAAAGGGGGACGGGAGCGTGGTTTATACGCCGAACGCTGCAGCACGGTGGCATTTTGTCCTTTTTAGGGGCACCGATTAAGTCGCTCTCCCATTAAATGGCAAATTCAGCCATTATGTAACAATTAGTCGGTGGTTTAAAGTGTGCCAGCTTTGTCTCGCATTCAATGCTATGGTCATGTTTTTGGCCGATTTTACACAAAAAGCAGTTCAGTAGACTGGACATATTTGCATTTGCAGGCTGAATTGTCTTCGCCCTAAATCTGCAAGTTTCAGTTTCAATAAAAGCAGAGCAGCGTTAAACGCAAAGGGGGACGGGAGCGTGGTTTATACGCCGAACGCTGCAGCACGGTGGCATTTTGTCCTTTTTAGGGGCACCGATTAAGTCGCTCTCCCATTAAATGGCAAATTCAGCCATTATGTAACAATTAGTCGGTGGTTTAAAGTGTGCCAGCTTTGTTTCGCATTCAATGCTATGGTCATGTTTTTGGCCGATTTTACACCTCCACCGGCAGCATTGAGCTTAGATGGCTTGTATCGCAAAGACAGCTTTTGTTTGTGCTGGCCCCCATTACTCCGATTTCACAGTCGCTTATGAATTACACTCACTAGGGAAGAAGAAACAGGGTCATGTCTTCTGTAATTACCCCCATTACAGGTACCCATAGTCTCCAAATGCCTCCTTGGGTTTGTTGTGTGTGAGTGTGTGTGGATGAAAAAATTATACAAAGAGGTTCATTTTACATTCATAAGTGTGGGGCTTTCCAGAGTTTATTTGATGTACTTTATGTATCACTATTTCATTATTACAATTGTATATATTAAGTAATTATACAGTAAGTATTAAACTTGTAACTTGTCCAGCACTGTTTGTGCAACAGATATTAAACCTTAAATTATAAAAAAAATGAGGTAGAAGTTTGCATGATTTTTAAGGCATATGATTTCAAACAAATGTTCTAAACAATTAAACCCAATAATTTTTTTTTAATGATTTAATGAAAAATAAATATTTTACTGATAGCTCTTTTGGTCTTTGTTTAGGTATTTAGGCACTTGAATTATTGAATGTCTTTTCTGACTATGTCTGTGGCTCCACACACACACACAAAATAAATAAATAAATAATTATGTGTACAGTAGCAACCATGAGGACTTTCTGAATAATTCTCATCACAATGGAGGCTCTATTGTGTACAGTATGTCTCTCTTTCTCTCTCTCACACACATCTACTGCATTGTAGGGAAAAAAATTGATTTCACTCAATGGGCATTTAAGGGTGACACTCTATTAGAAACAATGAGGGCCGCTAAACACTCATTATGCTCCTCAACATCATAAAATCATATCTGCCTTCGCACCATTGTGTCGTGTCCTTGGGAAGGAACAGATTGAATAGTCAATCAATTTTCATCCCAAATTTTTGGTAACTGTCTAAAGTTGATAATAGAAGTAAAACACTTATCTGGGGGGAATACAATAGCCAAGACTGAATTTCATATCAGTCCTGACATACTGTACGTGTGATAACCATAATGCCATCGATGTGTTCCATGATGAGATTTTGTTATCAGCAGGCCCACACAGAACTGCACAGAAAGCGCCACAGTTTTTTGCAGAGTCAGAATGCCTGTTCTTCACAAACTTTAAATGTCATCCACCTATTGCCTGTTTATTATATATTTTGGATAATTTCATTACTGCAAAATAAAAGTGCAGTACTCACCTCTATTTCTAGCACAGTTTACTATATAAACACAAAACGGCTAAAACCAGCTCAAGCTGGGTGGCTGGTCTCCCAAGCTGACTTAGCAGGCTGGTTTTAGGGTGGTTTTGACAACTTTTTTTTATTTGATCAGGCAGGGAGACCAGCCGGCCAACCAGATAAAACCAGCTGAACACCTGCTTGGTTGGGCTGGGAAACCATCTAAGACCAGCTAAGCTGTTTTTGTTGTTGTTTTCAGCAGGGCATATTGACAATCAGACAGTAATGGTGTTGGCTACACTGAAAATAATCTTAACTTGCAGATCAGTGAGTCATTATTGATTCCATAACAACTCTGATATTTTCAGTTCACAAGGTTTGACAAACTGATTTGAACTGGTAACTCATTTTAATTAAATATGTATTAAAAGAACTGGCACGTAAGAGTTATTTGTTTGTGAACTGGACTGCACTGTTCATGACATATGTTTTTGATTCAATAAAAAAGTACCAGATTATAAGATTCATTTGTTTTCAGTCGGACTGCACTGGTCATGCTGTATGTTTTTGAAACAGTAAATAGAACTGGCTCATAAGAGTCATTTGTGTGTGAATCAGAGTGCACTGGTTGTGCTGTATGTTTCAGATTCAATAAAAAGAACTGGCTCATAAAGAGTCATTTTTTTACATGAATTGGTCTACACTGGCCGTGGTGTATGTTTCTGACTCAATAAAAAGAACACGCACATAAGAGTCATTTGTGTTTGAAATGGACTGTACTCATCGTACAGTATGTTTTTGATTCAATGAAAGAACCACCTCTTAAGAGTAATTTGATGATGAATTGGACCACACTTGTTGTATGGTTGTATGTTTATTTTTGTATGTAGCCTGTGAGAATAAGACCAGCTAAGCTGTTTTTGTTGTTGTTTTCAGCAGGGCATATTGACAATCAGACAGTAATGGTGTTGGCTACACTGAAAATAATCTTAACTTGCAGATCAGTGAGTCATTATTGATTCCATAACAACTCTGATATTTTCAGTTCACAAGGTTTGACAAACTGATTTGAACTGGTAACTCATTTTAATTAAATATGTATTAAAAGAACTGGCACGTAAGAGTTATTTGTTTGTGAACTGGACTGCACTGTTCATGACATATGTTTTTGATTCAATAAAAAAGTACCAGATTATAAGATTCATTTGTTTTCAGTCGGACTGCACTGGTCATGCTGTATGTTTTTGAAACAGTAAATAGAACTGGCTCATAAGAGTCATTTGTGTGTGAATCAGAGTGCACTGGTTGTGCTGTATGTTTCAGATTCAATAAAAAGAACTGGCTCATAAAGAGTCATTTTTTTACATGAATTGGTCTACACTGGCCGTGGTGTATGTTTCTGACTCAATAAAAAGAACACGCACATAAGAGTCATTTGTGTTTGAAATGGACTGTACTCATCGTACAGTATGTTTTTGATTCAATGAAAGAGCCACCTCTTAAGAGTAATTTGATGATGAATTGGACCACACTTGTTGTATGGTTGTATGTTTGTTTTTGTATGTAGCCTGTGAGAAAAATTTAAAAGAGAGACATTTCTTATCATTATTTTGTAGTGCACATTGTATTTTTATTGACTCAAATTGACATTCACATCCAAAATTTGATTTGTTTTTCCATGGCACTGAAAATTCAGCAGCAGGGGAGCTCTGTTCCTTAAAAGGCAGGAAACACTGAGTTTAGCCTAACAAATGCAATAATCTGTGTATCCAAGCAACATGAAAGGGACACTGAACATGGCTTGATAACGATGAGACAACATAGGACACTTAAAATACAAAAGAGGTAATGATTTAATAATCTATTTTGCTCTCTTATTCCATTCCTCGTTCATTCTCACAGAAAAGAGAGAGAACAGATCTCATATTTCTGAGTTCCCTCATCAGGCCAGCATATCCAGTGGATTCAAATTACACACATAGCCCTTTGAGCAGCAAGTCAAGCCCTCAGTCTCTCAGGAATAGCATTCTCCAGTACGTAGTCCTTGCCTCCAACCAGGTAATCTCTTCGGAGGACACTGCGGTGACACAGTCTGGTAATTTCTTTCTGCTTAACCGGGTCCGCAGCTCTTGTAAAACAGAGCTTCATCTGCTTCAATGTAGGCATGTGAAACAAGAGACCAGAGAACTTTCCTCCAAACTAAAAACTCCTCCTCCCCGCCTCCTGAGACACCAGTGGGCATCTGAAGGACTGTCGATCGATATCTCTACTGAACGTGAGATCAATATTTCATTTTCAGGAGTTTTCTTTAATAAACAGAATCATTTGCGGGGCGAATATTGCATATGGCAGCACTATTACTCACATTAACACGCCACAGGGCCAGAACTCACTCAGTTATTAGCCCTTGTGGAATAACAATACTTATTTTTCCTGTGATTACACGGTTGAAATGCAACACCACACGACTGCGCTTTTGGCTGTTCTGTTAAACCTGGTCCTGAATTGTTCTTTATACATCCCACAGCTGTTAATGAAGTGCTTTTTGCAACTATTGACAATTGTCAATGTTTTCTTGATGTGCCGTTATGATTTGCATCAGGACACCCATTTTTGAGTTTTTTGTGTGTTAGATTGACAGACATACTCTCACGATTGGCGCTAGTTTGTTTGTTGGCTAATTTGAAGAGCGTCATTCACACAGTTTGTAAATGAGATTGCTACTTGTAGGATTTACTGAAGCACTCCAACTTGACAGCACGAGTGGGATGAGAGGAAAAAACTAAGGATTTCTATCTTGGCGGGGGAAGACACATACACAAACAGACACTCACATGGGAGATTGAGTGGACACTTTCAGCATGATGTTGGTTGCTGCAAGGGCCTTCTTCTTATCTCTGGCTCAGAGTCAAAGTCAAAGACTCACTTTATTTAAAGAAAGCAGAAGAAATCTAGTACATTTGACATTAAAGGATTAGTTCACTTACACCCCCATGTCATCCAAGATGTTCATGTCTTTCTGTCTTCAGACGCGAAGAAATTAAGGTTTTTGAGGAAAACATTCCAGGATTTTTCTTCATATAGTGGACTTCAATGGTGCTCAATGGGCTGAAGGTCCAAATTGCAGTTTCAGTACAGCTTCAAAGGGCTCTACACGATTCCCGCCGAGGAATAGCAGTCTTATCTAGCAAAACGATCTGTCATTTTCTTAAAAAAATAAAAATGTATATACTTTTTAAACACAAATGCACGTCTTGCACTAGCTCTGCGATGCACGTCTACGACTTCACGCATTACGTAATCACGTTGGAAAGGACACACGCGGTTAGCTCTTGTGTACTTCAGTTCAAAAAGGTAGGGTAAACTCCATCTCATTTTCTCCTTCAGCTTCAAAATCATCCGACATCGTTTTTTTTCACCTTGTTTTTTTTTTGTTTTTTTTTTAAAGGGCATTTGACTTCTTTGCACGTTCGCTTTGTAAACACTGGGTCGGTACTTCCGCCTGCGTCACACGTGACCTTTCCAACATGACTACGTAATGCGTGAAGTCGAGCTAGTGCTAGACAAGCATTTATGGTTAAAAAGTATATAAATTTTTTTGTTTGTTTTTTTTTTTTTTTTAGAAAATGACCAATCGTTTCACTAGATAAGACCCCTATTGCATTGAAACTGCAATTTGGACCTTCAGTCCGTTGGCCACCATTGAAGTCCATTATATGGAGAGAAATCCTGGAATGTTTTCCTCAAAAACCTTCATTTCTTTGCGACTGAAGAAAGACATGAACATCTTAGATGACATGGGGGTGAGTAAATTATCAGGAAATATTTATTCTGGAAGTGAACTAATCCTTTAATGTGCAATTTTTATACTCCATTTGACTTTTGGAGTCCATTTCTGAGCTTTGCAATATATCTAAGAAATAATAATAATAATAATAATAATAAAAACCTGCAGAATTCTACTTTTGTGTCCCTCAGACAAGTTTGGGGTGAACTATTCATTTAAATGCTCAGCTGTGGCTTCTAATAAATGTGTATTGTAGTTCAACTGTGACATTTAGCCAATTTAACTTGCTTTTAATGAATCACTCAGAATTGTGCAGATTTTTTGACTGATTCTTTTCTGCTTTCCTGTGTGATTCATTTCCATTTATGCATGGCTTTTTTTGAACTGCACTTTTGGGGTGGATACTTTGGTCTTTTCTTTTATTTTCTGACTTTTGCTCTATAGCTTTTACCGCTTTGTTTATCATCCCATCCCCCCGGTGAATCCCGTTTAATGCTGGCTTTGTTGTTTGTCTTCTGAGTTCATTATTATGCTATCAGCTACTATGAATCACACTATAGTCACTAACCTGTAGAGGCATACTAACATGACTTCATGATGAGACGCTGGATTGACAGCTTTGCTATATATAGTCCTCAACAACATGCAAAAAACATGTTTGAACTTCATATTCTAGAGCTGCTGCCTCATTTTCATGTTTGCCAGAATTTTCTGCATAAGTGAAATAATTATTATGCATTGTATTCATTCACCATTTGATCAAAATTTGGAAATATGTGCTTTCTTAAGTGATAACCACTGTGAACATTGGGTAAAAGTTAGTTGATATACCGTAGAGGAGACTGGGGCTAGTTGTCACTTTTTAATACCTAGTTACTGATATAGCCTTTATGTGACGACTTTCTGGTGATAACTAGCCCCATATTTTCCAAGACGTAGGTGCTGTATAGTGGTAGAATTGTGATGAACACAGAAAAAAAGCTCCAGGATGTAAGGTGAAATCGGTCATTTGATATTTAAGGTCCAGAAAATATCATATAAAACTAATGCTAATGATATTAGCATCTCAATGACAGTCCGGTCCAAAACAATCCACATTCAATACCAACGCTGTTAGTCTGAGTTTGTGCCTCTGAATTCACAGTCTGTGAAAAATGTGCATTGTTTTGTCTTAGATAATTAAGTTTGAGGACGGCCTCACCCTGCTGGCCAGTTTGATTTAGTTGAATGTGGAGTGCATTTAGCTTTGCTTTAGCTTCACTTGAGAAAGCAGCACATCACCAACCAGCTGTGAGCTCACATACTGAACCATATGCAGTTACATCGCACAAAAACTGTGAAGCTGATGTACTCTAATTTCTCTGAAAGGCCTGCAGGAAACTTCTGCTGTGTGCATACTCCTCTTCATTAAACCTTGTCTCAGCATTTGGCATTTTGCTTTGCAAGCTCTATTAAAAATGTGCTAAAATCTGAGACATCGTCTTTAATTTTTCAGCTCACAGACTGCTCAAGATGTCATTTGTGCATACTTAGAAAAACTCAGGTCTACTTAAGATTATTATTTATATATAGAGAGAGAGAGAGAGAGAGGTTGTTTTTTTTTTTGGCATAGTGGCACAGTACCACAAGGTTTTTTTTTTTCTAAACACAAAATGTAAGTGTATGGTTCTAGAAAATGTAAATTTATAAATGTATATTTTTATATATCTATATCTATCTTTCTGGCTGTCTGTATGAATGGAAGTATGTATATATAGATAGATAGATGATATAGATATAGATATACAGTCGTGGTCAGAATTATTGGCACCCTTGGTAAATATGATCAAAGAAGGCTGTGATAATAAATCTGCATTGTTAATCATTTTGATCTTTTATTTTAAAAATTCACATAACTCTAACCTTTAATTGGAGAATAAGAATTTAAAATGGGGGGAAATATCATTATGACATAAATCCCCCATTTTAAATTCTTATTCTCCAGTGAAAGGTTAGATTTATGTGAATTTTTTTAATAAAAGATCAAAATGATTAACAATGCAGATTTATTTTCACAGCCTTCTTTGATCATATTTACCAAGGGTGCCAATAATTCTGACCACGACTGTAGATAGACTTTGCCATTAAAGAAATACATTAGATTTTAAAATATATTAAAATATTTAACATTTGAATAATATTTCACAATATCACTGTTTTAATCAAATAAATACAACCTTGGTGAACATCAGATATAATTTGTTTTATCAAAAATACATATATTTGACTATAAAAAATAAAAGTAATAATAATAATAATAATTAATTACATTTATATAGCGCTTTTCTAGGCACTCAAAGCGCTTTACATTGTCAGGGGGTATCTCCTCATCCACCACCAGTGTG
>NW_015628726.1:2238396-2244764 GCF_001515625.1 Sinocyclocheilus rhinocerous | reverse complement strand
CGGCAGCCATATTGCGCCAGAACGCCCACCACACACCAGCTTATTGGTGGAGAGGAGACAGAGTAATGAAGCCAATCAGTAGATATTAGAAAAGTATTATAACTTTGCTATTTTAATATATTTTATGTAATTTATTGCTATTACCCCAGCCTTCAGTATCACATGATCCTTCAGAAATCATTCTAATATGCTTCATACCCTTAACTCAGTACTTAGTTGAAGCACCTTTACAGCCTTTAGGTGTTTAGTTTCATAAAGGTTTCTCCCATCTCCATATAGCCTACTGTATGATCATGGAGCTCAACTAAAGTAGTAGTAAAGTAGTAATTTTCCATTTTCTATGGATTTTTATAGCTTTGTAATTCAATTTTATTCAATATTATATATTACAATTGCATGTTTTATAGTTTGCAGAAGGACCATGCACTCGTTTTCCCTTACAAACAAGTGAAGTAATGTATATCGAAATATCGGAAATGTGTTTAAAAATCATATCACCGTTATTGAAAAAAAATATATCGCGATACCTATTGATATTGAATTATTGTCCAGCCCTAGTGTGTGTGTGAGTGTGTGCGTGTGTGTTACTGGCAGAATAAATGCTATTAATTCCTTGAATCTTCCCCTCAGGACGTCAGCTTAATCATCAGCACCGCTGTCGAGACAACAACCTGTGTTACTAATTTATTAAGGTCAGCTTCAATTACCCAACCCAGGAGCAAGAGATATCTATCACAGGGGTCTGGCAATATGTTTCAAGGACAATTCTTTTTTATGTGACTGAGTCTAATCCATCTGCATAAGAGTCCGTTGAGGTGGATGATAGATCTGTCCTTCAGCAAGTCTCGGTGTCTGCTGTCACCTTTGACATATTCTCCACTTGGCTTATTACAGGAACCATAAAATGCTCATCAGGTTCTCTGCAGAAGCAGGCGGCTGACCAGTGAGGGGCTGAAATCAGCTTTAGTGTCTCGCTTTCGATGTGTTTGTGTTGCCATTTGAGCATCTTTATCAGGCAGAGACTCGTATTTATCATAATACACAGCTGCACAACAACAGCATGGTCTATAATGGATTTTAGGTAACTAATGGCGAAGTTTTGCATAAACACTTGAAAGCAGTAATTTGCAACAGGGAGTTAATAGCTTAATCTTTGTGACTTGAAAACAGTCTTCGGTATATCAGTGAAAAGTGGAACATTAATTGTGTTGGTGCATTCAAAGGATAGTTTAAAAAGCTTCATTTATTCAAATCTTCATTTAAAGTTAAAGTGCACTGCGGTTCACAAGCCATGTTACTAACGTTATGTTATACTTCGAATGAAATATATTCAGTGAAAAAAATGAAGGCCAGGGATTTATTTTTATCCATCTGGTATTAACGGGATCATGAAAAGTGCTATTCATTTGTCAATCAGTCATTTAATCACCGTTCTCTACCTGGTCTCATGGCATAAACGTACCTGGGGGCACTTTTTAGCGAGACGCGAAATACGTACCAATAAGTACATATCACTGCAGTTTCCAAAAGAAATGAACACTAGAGGCAGTAAAACTCTGACACCTTTTATTCGCACATATCCAGCTTCATATCTATGGGTTTTCATAGACGGTAGGTTTGTTCGGTAACTCACGGAGTACGGAGACGTACTTGAGAGACGAGGAGCTCCAACACAGCAATACGTACCTATATCAACGTAATAAAAACGTGCCAGGTGTTTTAGCACCACTCAGTGGACATTTCTCTTTGAAACTGCAGCGAAACGTGCCGTAAGGTACGTAAAAATGGTGTTGCACAAAAAGTCCACAGAGGTACGTATTTTTATGAGACTAGATTGACCGTCCTATATTAATGCGCTGCTTTAATTGATGCACACAAACACACATATCACTCTCACAGACAGAGAGAGAGAGAGAGGTCGGAGATCACACTGCGCACATATAGAAACATTCAGGAGCACATAAACTTGTTGTCAGCGCTGCCCCGCAACTTTTATTAATAAAATATCCTAGATACTGGATCGCTACATTATATTCCTCAGCAACGAGGGGGTAAAATCGCTGTTTTTGAAGTAACTAAACAGCTTTATTGTTTAGAGAGAGATGCGCAGACACGGGTAACTCACACAAACAACTGTCATCTCTCTCGCTCTCGATCGATATTTAATCCAAATAAATGCTATAATTCATTCAAATAAATGTGGTCTTACCGCACTATTTCATCTCTGTGTCTGATTTGAAGCAGACAGAATGCTATAGCTAATGAGCCATAACTGTCATTTTTACCCTTCCATTCAAATATTGCGCTGCAAACATCATTAACAGCTTTAACTTGTCAGTACTGGCAAATGACCATGGTATAAGCGGGATAATACACGGCTAGCTGTGCATTAAACAGCACTCCGCTTCATGTTGGGTGGCTCTTGGCCTCCACATTGTGCATTAAAATCGTTTAATGGACAGCTAGCCATGCATTATCCCTTACATACATACATGCATTATATATATAGTACTTATATTTTTATTTTGTTTATAATGTAGGTAATAATGTCTATTATATATAAATATTGTTATTTTTTAAATATTTCATTAGACATAATATTAGAAATTATATTATATTTATTTACTTATTTGTTTGTGTATAATATAAATATTATCATTATTTATTTTATAATAATAATTCTTATAATAATAATTATTATTATTATTATACAAAATAATTATAATAATCATAATAGCATAATTATAATAGTTATACTAATAACAATAATTATTATTGTTGTTCTTGTTATTGTTATGTTATTATGATGATTTGGTCACAGTCGGACTAATTAAAGGGATACTCCACCCCAAAATGAAAATGCTGTCTTTAATCACTTACCCCCATGTCGTTCCAAACCCGTAAAAACTTTTTTCGTCTTCAGAACACAATTTAAGATATTTTGGATGAAAACCACTGATGGCAGATGGACTATTCTGACGATGTCTTTCATACTTTTCTGGACCTTGACAGTGTAATTTACTTGGCAGTCAATGTGACAGTCACAAGCCTCCCGGTTTTCATCCAAAATATCTTAAATTGTGTTCCGAAGACGAACGAAGCTTTTACGGGTTTGGAACGACATGGGGGTAAAGTGATTAATGACAAAATGTTCATTTTGGGGTGGAGTATTCTTTTAAGTAACTAACTAACTAACTGAATAAATAAATACATACTAGTGCACCATGAAGATGAAACATAAATTGTGCAATTATAGAAACTTATATGTTCATTTTATTACTTTATATCCATATTATACATTAAATTACATCTGATTAAACTTGAAGATTTTGACTGAAGCACTTTCCAAAAACACACTTGCAATATGTCCCTTCACTGACACCCTCCACATATTGGCTGTTCTAAACAGACCTTGTTTCTCATCCAGCAGTGAATAACTTTACAATGCTGCAGCGTATTTCTGCCAGGCTCCAATTCCTGCTCCTCTGTGTCCTCGGGAGATTGGATGGGCTTGATTGCTGCCTCCACCAGCCTTTGATCATAGGTTCTCTCTGAGTGGATGTTCCATGAGGGTCCTGCTCAATGGGGGATCCTGAGGAAGAAATCCCAGGATAGGGGGTCTTAAGAGAAATGAGTGTTTCTTACACCAGTGTGATTCAGGATTTTTATTTCCCCAAGGGTGGAGGAGGCAGTCATTCTAACCCTTATGCCCTGGTGTACTTGATGAGCTGATAAAACCAAAGAAAGACTGCTCACAGCTTTATAGGCGTACTGTATCAATGGGTCAGATCTACTGAGATATAATGGTAACCATTCTGAGATGAACAGTGTATCTTTTCATTGATTTTAAACCATAAAAACCCTGATTTTAACGATATGCCTTATTGTAGTTTTGTAAACTCCAACGCAGCATTTCTCATGTTCATTTAAAGGAGTGGTTCACCCAAAAATGAAAATTATCTAACAGTTTACTCACCCTCATGCCATCCAAGATGTAGATGGATTTGTTTCTTCATCGGAACAGATTTTGCATTACATCACTTGCTGTGAATGGGTGCCATCAGAATGAGAGTCCAAACAGCTGATGAATAACATACTTTCAGCTAAAATACAAATCTTCTATTCATAATATTGCATTCTCCAGTGAAATCTTATCTGAATCAGGAGACAAATATGCAAAGATCAGGCACTGTTTACAAGCGAAAACAGTCCAAAAACAGTTCTAAACAAATATGTCTCAAAATATGTATTTTGATATGAGAGGTCAACAGGGGATGAACTTTTTCACTGGAGGAAGTGTTATTATGGATTATGGATTCATATTTTGGTCAGAAGCAATGGCTTGAAGTTAAAATGCCTTAATGATGGATTTGTTTATTACAAACAGCTTTTCAATTCACCAGATATTAATTGATGGACTGGAGTCGTGTTGATTACTTGTGGATCATTGTAATGTTTTTATCAGCTGTTTGAACTTTCATTCTGACGGCACCCATTCACTGCACAGGATCCATTGTTGAGCAAGTGATTTAATGATAAATTTCTCCAAATCTGTTTTGATGAAGAAACTAACTCATCTACATCTTGAATGGCCTGAGGGTAAGTAAATCTTCAGCAAATATTAGTTTTTTGATGAACTATTTCTTTAACTTGATATACTAAAATAACAAAAAATTAAACTGAAATAAAAAAAATAATAATAATATAAACTGTATAGACAGATTTTTAAATGATACTTTGATACTGAAATAACACCGCTTTGGAGGCCAGTCTTGACTCTTGTCACAGTTGTGAGATGAAATGTCCAAGAAATTAATGAAGAGATATAAAGTCGCAAAGCTTAAAATAGCTTTTTAAATAGCTTTTTAAATGATAAACCTAGTAAGTTGCAAAAAATATTTTACATAGTCCCATAGTCACCATACAGGTCTTTTTGCATGCAAGAATGAAATAATTTAGTAGGAGGTTTTGGAATCTAAAAGCTATTCCAATTTCGGAAATCAGATCAGATGTGTAAGGTCAGGAATCAAATTACTTGTTATAAAATAACATTTAGATTCTGCTTCTCGATTTCTGTATGCGCATTTATTGTGATTTCAAAAGATTAAACTGCAAGAAGACGAAATAGAACTCACTTCTGCACTTGCGCGCTGTTTTCTGTGCTGCTCACACACACACAAAGCGCACGCAAAAGCCACCTCTCACTGGACTGAGCTCTCTTTCTCACATTCTTACACATTCGAATGGACAAATACACACAGAATTATATCAAAATGTCCCATAAATACAATCGGTTATGTCTTAAGTGAACGTAAAGAGTTGAGAAAGAAAGCAAGGGTGTATTGGATCCGTGCATTTACAGCAGCCGCTTTTGTCATTAATGTTAATCACAGAACAAAACAAAAGAAAATTCCTCACTGATCTTGACTGAATCACTTTTGTTACCTCAGTTTATATTTTATTTGTCTGTTGTTCAGCGCTGACTACTGTAATGGGAACGTGCATCTGTGTATGCGATTATTTTGGAGACGTGTTCCAATATAATTTATCCTTATTTAGGGTATAGGCCTATTCTATTTTGATCTGCAGTTTAATAAAAGTTAAACAGAAAAAAAGACAAAAAGTAGCACTGCATGTGTTTCTGAATATTTATTTAATCAGACTGTATAATGATGAAAAACCACAAACATGACAGGTATAATTAAAATAGGCAAATTCCTTCAGCGCACATTTCAGTGCAATATTTTTTACAGATTTTTTAAAACCGTGTATACAATATAATTGTTTAATTAAGCTGTGATATAGCACTATACATTATAAATTCATTTGCAACAAAACTATAAAGTTTTGTTGCAAACGGATGAAGACATTAGGCTTCTCAGCTCGCCCCTCAATATGCACACGTTCGGAGTTTCGGCAGCCCAACTCTGAATATTATATTGTGGCGTTGTATTTTTATTAATAATATAAAAATGATAAAAATTACAATACAAAAATTAAATTTAAATTACCCTGCTTCTAAATTAATAAAGCAGTTATTTTTATTTAGTTAAAAACGGGCCAAAAGAGACCTCCAAACTAGTAGGTAACGTTAACGTACCAAACTAGTAATGTTTTTGCTCAGAATTCGTTTTTAGTCATACATGATAAATATCAAATACGTTATAGCTTGACTACAAGTTTAAAAATAACGCTGCAATTGTTATAATTAAGGAAATTAAACTTACCATCATGAAATGTGTCTACTGTACACAGGCGATAATGCCAAAAAGAAAGAGAAACATTGGGAAATAGGCATATTTTATTCAAGACATTATTATATGACATCAACATGCATTTATCATTCTTACGATCACCGCCAGAATGTA
>NW_015628726.1:2203113-2238306 GCF_001515625.1 Sinocyclocheilus rhinocerous | reverse complement strand
TGGTGTGTGTTTATGGTGCATGTCAGCAATGTTGTCTCGGCGGGGCGGGGCGGGGCGCGTGGTGGAGGTGGGGCTTAGGTAGACAATATTATCGGATATCGTAGGTAGACAATATTATCGGATATCGCAATATTTTTAAAGGCGATTATCGATAAGATATTTTTGACACATCGCCCAGCCCTAGCCTACAGCAACTCTGAAGCAGTTGCAGGAATTTAGGACAATTGTGTGCATGCACAAATTCTCCACAAATGTGGCTTGTATGGAAGGGTTGCAAGAAAAAAAAAACACTCCTCAATAAAGGCCACATGCAGTCATGACTGAGCTTTGCCAAAACACACCTTGAAGATTCTGAGGCAGATGAGACTAAAATTGAATTATTTGGCCTCAACACCAAACGATATGTCTGGCAGAAATCCAATACAGCTCACCATCCAAATAACAGCATTCCTACAGTAAAGCATGGAGGTGGTGATATCCTGTTATGGGGGGTTTTCTCTGCAGCAGGGACTGGAGCACTTATCAGGATAGAAGATAAAATGGATGAGGCAAAATACAGTCAAATTCTTGAGGAAAATCTGCTGCCCTCTGCCAGAAAGTTGTCAATGGGAAGAAGGTTTACCTTCCAACATGACAATGACCAAAGCACACAGCAAAACTGAGCACACAGTGGTTGAAGATGAAAAAGGTGAATGTCTTTGCATGGCCCAGTCAGAGCCCGGACTTAAACCCTATTGAAAATCTGTGGAATGACTTGAAGACTGCAGTCCTGCAGACTGAACTTTCTGCAAAGAAGAGTGGATGGATGTTATAAGTTGCACTGAGTAAATACAGCTGTGAGTAAATACACAGAGTAAATACTGAGTGTCCGTCTTCATTTCAGGCTGCAAAGCAACAAAATGTGATTATTTTAAAGGGGAGTGATTATTTTCTATACCCACTATATATATACAGTATATATGTTCCACATTTTATACTGAGTTATCACTTATCAGCACAGTGAATTTGGTTTTAGCCTGAAGTTAATGTAGCTATTAGCTTTGCTAATCTTCTCAAAACAGCCTGCAGGATGGCTGATTAGAACTGTCCCCAAGGATCCAATGTATTGACCTAATTAGCGAATGGAATTGGGGTGATTATTTTGCATATAAAATGTTGTTCATGATAAACAAAGATTATGATGATAGCTCTAAAGATTTCCACAGTTTAAATGTTGGTAATTACCCTGTTCCAATCTACCTCAGCAGGGCTGTGCGGAGAGTTCTGTTAGCATAATAGATGGGGATTATCAGCATTTTCTATAGGTACACTGCGTACTGCTTTATAGCGGTTATTTTTGCTCCAATTGATTAGCAATGATTAAAATGCGCATTTGAGCTGGAGTTATTCTTCCTTTCCTTCCTTTTCACTGTATTCTCCAACTCTCCTGTGAAATGTGTGACTTGACCCATACAGCAAAAAAAAATAAAAAATAAAATATATATATATTTTTAAATACATTTTCAAAATAATCCAAAAATACATTGGTACTAAATATATATATATATATATATATATATATATATATATTGCATACAAAAATATATACAAAGAATATGCGTGTCTTACAGATGTTTTTGGGGCATGCATATTTCATATGACGCACACCCAGTCACAGCATTTTGATCTTGGAGGCCATCAGTCTGACATTACCCGGTAGAGCTGCTACAAGCGCAGCCTCATTCTGCTCAGGTTCACTCTAATTGTGTCTGACTCTGACTAGAATAATTGCAACTGATATCATTGCGTAATGGCGATGCATTATTCAATATAGATCATTCAGAGAGGACTAGTCTAGGTCATCATCGTGTTTGCAGTGGTTTCCTGTGGTTAAGTAGTTCCTCTGGTAAATATTTCATGGTTAAAAGGACTAGATCCCTGCAGGCAGCATCACTGAGCCATAACAAGGGGTAGTATCGCTTCTTCCTTCAATTAATATGACATATCATATCATGCATGGTAAAATGCAGTTTCTGAATGCTTCTTTTCTTAACTGGTTTAATCAAGATCTATGGAAAATGTTAATCAAAAAAAAAACGTATCTATATATTTTAAAGTTAAAACTATTGTATTTACATTAAGCACATTTCCCCAAAAATTCTTATTCTCACAATGCATTCAGTCATTAGCATCTCATTACTGTAATTAATTTGGTACCTCTTTACAATAAGGTGTCTTTTGTTTACATTAGTTAATGCATTAGCAAACATGAACTAAAAATAAGCAATTTATTTTTACGGTATTTATTAATTTTTGTTCATTTAGTGCAGTGTTAACAGATACAACTTTTTCTTTGATATTAAAAATGTATTATTACTTGTTGAAATGAACAATAATGTTAATTTTAACAAATGAAACCTTATTGTAAAGTGTTACCAGTAATTGATATATATTCTCATTACAACAATATTGTTTAATATTCCATCACTGTATTTTAGGAACTTGTGCAGTATTTTTTAAATAATGACAGCTTCTGATTATCTATTTATTTTTATTTTTTTTACATTTTATATAATATTTTATTTATTTTTTATTTTTATTTAATTGTATTTTAATTATATTATTTATTGTTAATAACTGATTTTGTAACTTATAATAAGAAATATTATTGTTATTATTATTATACATTTATATAATATTTTATTTATTATATTTTAATTATATTATTTATTATTAATAATTGATTTTGTAACCTATAATAATAAGAATTATTATTATTATTAGTAGTAGTAGTAGTAGTATTTTACATTTATACATTCTATTTTTCTTTTATTATATTTTATTTTTTAATAATATTATCATTTACTATTATATGTAACACTACTATAACACTAATAACAAATATCAGCCAATTAATACGCCTTGTGGTTATACTGGTCTATCACTGTTTATTATTATTATTATTAATAATAATAATGCTCATTTTAGTTTGTTTGGTGAAACATACTGCTATCATATTTTAAATTCCAAAAGCGACACATCGAACACATCCATGGCACCCGTGATTGTTATTTTTAGCTTTAAAATCTACTTGATATTACGCTGTGACTACCCGAGACGGTGCTTGTTCCATTTGCCAAAATAAATATCTGAGACGGAGAAGGTTCTGTGTGACAGTGTCAGGGGATCATCTTCTCTGGAACCCTGATGACTCACACATGTAGAAAGAGATAGAGAGAGCTGTTCAAAGCCACAGTCTCCCCCGACAACAAACAAGAGTTTCGTATGTTCAGAAGATTTCCATTCCTTCTAAAAATGCTACAGGGAATGCTTAAACTAATGCATTCTCCGGATCTGAATGAGTGGGCGACCATAACTAACTATAAAAAGTCAGCTTTGTTGTTATTCACATTTTGATATACTTGATATGCTGAGAGACGTGCGGCACCTGGTGTAGCAAGACTGTCATAAGTCACTGTCTGCCTCCTATTTAGCTCATGCATCTGTTGCATTAACCCTCAGATTATTATTTGATATTTTCGTGCACGCTAATATCGCTAGCAAGTACCGGAACAGACACTCCCCTGGTCTCCAGATTTCTAGTTAATCAGCCCAGATCATTTAATCGTTATGTTTACGAGTCTGCTCATGAGTAAAACAGTAGCATGCCCCTGAGATGGAGAGCGGGGCCCTGCACTGGTTATTCCTGGAGAGCGAGACAGAGAGAGAGAGAGACTCATTAGGCAGGTAGGAATATGAGTGGCACAGCTAGTATGCCACTGAGCCCCAAGTCCAAACCTTCCTCCACCAATCTGCTAGTGTGAGTGAGTGAGGAAATGTGTAAGAAAATGTCCTTCTGAATTTTAAGAATTTGTGTGCGCGCAACCTAACTGACTGCGCGTGTTTCTATGCCAACATAAATGACTTTCTGCTCTGTAATTGTGTTCCAGACAGATTGTGCTCTGAGATAGATGGGTGAGACTGATGAGAACTTGTCCAGGTCACATTTAGCAAAAAAACGAAATTATAGTTTGCATAAAGAGACAGAAGCCCATTTTAAGACCATTAGGATTTTTGAAGTGAGACATTATCTTTATGACCGTTAAGCACATTTTCTCCACCCAAATTCTCAATACCGTAAGGCAGTAATAATTCTTGTTGTTCTCAGAGATTATCGTTAGGTAAGAGTTTTTTCTACTGTAAATTGATTAATACTTTAAATTTAAATATCATTATTTTCCTTTATGTTAAGCAGAGTTGTTTTTGTTATTGTTATGATTATTATTATTATTATACAAATATAGAATGAATAGATACTTCTCAATTTAAATGTATTATGTTTATATTTATTTTATTTTTATTTTTTTTATTAAATTTTTTGCTTGTTTAAAATGTATGTATAGTTTGGGGTCTGTAAAATATTATTACATTTTAAAATAAATGTTTTCTATTTTAATACATTAAAATTGTATTTATTCCTGTGATGCAAAGCTGAATTTTCGCCATCATTACTCCAGTCTTCAGTGTCACGTGATCCTTCAGAAGTCATGCTAATATGTTGATTTCATGCTCAAAAAAATTTTTTTTTATTGTCTATGTTTTTAACACACACATTTGTGGGAAACATGATTTTTTTTCCCACTTTTTTCAGGGGTATTTGATGATTAGAAAGTTCAAAAGAACAGCAAATATTATTATTATTATTGTTGTTGTTGTTGTTGTTGTTGTTGTTGTTGTTGTTGTTGTTGTTGTTGTTGTTGTTGTTGTTGTTGTTGTTGTTGTTGTTGTTGTTGTTGTTGTTGTTGTTGTTGTTGTTGTTGTTGTTATTGTTGTTATTGTTGTTGTTGTTGTTGTTGTTGTTGTTGTTGTTGTTGTTGTTGTTGTTGTTGTTGTTGTTGTTGTTATATTGAATGCATCCTTAGTGGGAAAAAAAATTGTTCAATACACACTGCAGTTCAAAAGTACAGTAATGAGAATCTTAATGGTCCTAAAAGGAGTTGCATTTTCTTTAAGCGCAATGTATTTCAATCTTCTTTCTTTCAATTTTCAGTTAAAATGAGTCTCGAAGGCAGAGGTGTCCTTACAGTTTTGCTCTACTATTAATCATTGCCTTGGATATGATATGTGGGACGAGATCATAGACAAGTAAGATATAACCATTGTTGTGTGTCATGCCTGTCTGTGATTATGGACATTCACATGCATCCATAATGAAAATATCCACCTGTGATCATAGTTACAGTACATGAATGCTCATAGCTAATGTCTTGCCCTTGAGCATAAAAAAAGGCAGAGCTGGACATGTCCTTGACAGATTTTGTGAATATTCCTCAGATTGGGTGGTCCACTGACAGAACCCCCCTCATTAAAATAGTTTATTTAAAGAGGTGGCTTTTTTTCAGTGCCCTTTCACTCCCATCAGCTGCTGTCAAAACTCATTTAAGACTCTCTGATCAGCAGGCTTCTGTGCTCCGACCAGAGACCAGCAGCAGCCTTAAATTATTCACCAGAAACTCAGGCTCTGCCTTTTAATGGGCAAATATTGAGGCAGCGGATAGGTAGAGAGGATTCTGGGAGTGCAGAGAGAGAGAGAGAGCTATATTAACTGAAAGAAATGCTGTCTCATGGCTTTTCTTCCTGCACTGTCTCCCTTCTAGTGAACTGAAGGGAAGCACACATGAGTTACTCTTTATTTAGGATGTAACTCATCCTGTCAACATGAGTGTGGGCCAACGCAACTCATGAGTATGTTTAACTCTACACACTGTGATATGCGGCAGCTGTATACCAGATGAGATTTCATCATAGTATTATTAGTGTGGTTAATATCTTTGTAGCTGTGTTGCATATAACTGCTTTGCTATGTACAGGTGAGAGAAGAAAACACATGGAGTCATATGAAAATAGAAGGGAAGCATCCCAAACTTTATACAGCTGAGTAAGAACTTAGTGTATTTTTCAGAATATTTCCAGATGTTTCTTTGTATAACTTATTTCCCAAACGCTGGTAGTATCAGTATTGCTTTAAATAAATTAGTTTAGGCTTGGTGTTTATAATACATTATGTTAATAATGAATGCCACTATAATTTGTTTGTTTTAAATTTATATTTTTCACTCCGGTTCTGTTCTGAATATGATTACATTTAAAGGAATAGTTCATCCAAAAATGAAAATTTGCTGAGAATGTGTTCACCCTCAGGCCATCCAAGATGTAGTTGAGTTTGTTTCTTCATCAGAACAGATTTGGGGAAATTTACATTACATTACTTGCTCACCAATGGATCCTCTGCAGTGAATGGGTGCCGTCAGAATGAGAGTCCAAACATCTTATAAAAACGTCACAATAATCCACAAGTAATCCACATGACTCCAGTCCATAAATTAACATCTAGTGACGCGAAAAGCTGCATGTTTGTAAAAAAACTAATATATCATTAAGATGTTTTTAACTTCAAACTGTTGCTTCTGGCTAAAATCTGAGCTGTCTATCTATAATATTGCTTTTTCCTGCGAGAAATATGAGAGGAATATGCACAGATCAAGCTTTGTTTACAAGCGAAAACTGTCTTAATCTTTCTAAACAGTTTTTAAAGTTCTAAACAAATATGTTGGTGGATTTTAATATGAGAGCAAGATTCACTAGAGGAAGTATTATTATAGATTATATGGACTCCTACTTTGGTCAGAAGTGACGGTTTAAAGTTAAAACGCCTTAATGATGGATTTGTTTCTTACATAAGACATTAACTCAGTGGTTCCCAAACTGGGGGCCGTGGAAGAAAAACGTTTGGGAACCACTGCATTAACTGATGGACTGGAGTTGTGTGGATTACTTATTGTGATGTTTTTATCAGCTGTTTGGCTCTCATTCTGACGGCACCCATTCACTGCAGAGGATCCATTGCTGAGCAAGTGATGTAATGCTGAATTTCTCCAAATCTGATCCATTGAAAAACAAACTCATCTATATTTTGGATGGCCTGAAAATTTACTCACCATCAGGTCATCCAAGATGTAGATGAGTTTGTTTCTTAAAAAATATGCAGATTTTCATTTTTGGGGGTGAACTATTTATTTAAGTAGTGATTTAATTAAATGGATTACCAGTTTTTTTCTTAAATAAAATGACATGAGAGAGAGTAAATGATGAAAGAATTTCTATTTTTGGATGAACTATTCTTTTAAAATTTCTCATACTGTGATATAAGATTTTAAACCCTATTGGCAGCATCTGTACATTTCTGCAGATATTAGAAATGCTTCAAAACCTAGTGAACTGCCTACATAGGCAGCTGCCTTCTAAGGCAACATTGTAACGGTTATGAAACCTCTTATGTGACTGATTTGGAATACAAGAGGGAAGATGTGATACTTTAATAACCATAAATAGAAATGACACACAATTTTTTTAATAAAATTGTCATAGTTTTTAATCCTAGATTATTTAATCATTTTTTTATGATTTATTTTTATCAGTACTGTTAAACACATAATTATGAGTACACTTGCAATCAACATTTCTCTTTTATTCATCTGTCATCTTGGATTTTTTTTTTTTTTTCTTTCCACTGACTTATCACAGTGCATTATAAAAAATAATTTCTACTTGAAGGATACATGTAAGGCTGCCTTAGAATTTGACCAAAACAAGGTGTCTCAGGAGGCGGCATAATTACGTTCCCTAGCTTCATGCCGGGAGACGAGCCTGTGATGTCTTAAAAAGCTGCATCCGTAAGCAGCACACTAGGTTTTAGAACAAAGCAGTGTGTTTTGTGCAGAATTACATATGTGTGAGATGAAATTACTCCAGACTACAGACTGTGGAAATTATTGTTTAAGCCCCCTCGAGTTGCAAATATTGTGTCAAATAATATTAATCTTGAGGTCCAGTTGCTCGCCTGTAGTTGAAACTGCAGGCAGCCGGTCTTTGATGAGTCTAACGGTGGTTTAGTGTTTCTGTAACATCACAGACAGGCGGAGAGAAACCCTGTGCATATCCACCGCTCTCCTGCAGACCTGCATTATTCAGTTCTGAAGTCTTCAAAGTACTTAAAGCCTGTCCACAAATCCACAAAACAAGCAGTTCAGTACCTCGAAAAATGCTTCAGAAATGCAAGGCACTCCTGGGATTTATTCAAAATGAGAACCTAAAAAAATGTTCCCGACAACATCGTTCTAAATATGATTATGCCACCCAACACGCAAGCAAAATGTTACCTGCTACTGCAGGCGTGTTTGTTTTAAGTTGACAGCATTTTTGACAATAATTTGAAATTCATTTGAGCAAGATAACAGGCACACCGAATTAAACCGGAGAGGTCTGTAATTCATATTCCACTCGAAGCTAGAGGTGTCCTCACAGTTTTGCTTTGCTATTAATCACTGCTTTGCATTTAATGTGAAATGTGAGACGAGACCATAGACAGGTAAAATGCTAATTAGATTGTTGAACACCGTCAGTCCTGTCATGGTGATGGACATTCACAAAGCATCCATAATGAAAATGGCCACCTGTGTTCATACAGGGATGCTCATATCTCATATGTTGCCCTTGGAGCAAAACACAGACTGTAAGGTATAGAACAGGTATAGAATAGTAGCTCACATGGCCTTGTATTTGTTTATGCATCTCACACACGCACATTATTGTCAGTATTATACACTACTGATCAAATGTTTGAATATATTTATTTATTGATTCATTCGTGATTTTGTAAGAAGTCTCATATCTTACACTCATTTATTATTCAAAGGCTGCATTTATTTTATCACAAATGCAGTAAAAACAGTATTGTGAAATATTATTAAAATAATAATAAAAAAGTTTTATTTATTAAAGTTCTATTTTAATATCCATGTGAGTTTTCAGTAACCATTACTTCAGTGTCACATTATTCATTTCTTAAAATAAAATAAAATAATAAAATAAATAAATCTTACTTACCCCAAACTTTTGAAAGGTATTGTATCGTAGTGTACATATTAAACAACAAAAGCAATGCTTACAATATTGATAATAAGAAATGTTTTTGAGCACCAAATCAGCATCACAGGAATAAATTACATTTTAAAATATATTACAATAGATATTTGTCACGCTCACTCGGGGGAGGAGCGAGGAACGAGGAGACGGAGGGGAATTTACGATGATGCATACTTTTATTCTTTAACATTGTACCAGGAAAACACACAGTGGAGACAGGTAACGACGTTCAGACTCAACAAAGAAACATTAGACAGACTACACTTTAAATACCAGACCTAACAAGGGAGTAAATTAAACGCACCTGAAATCCAATCAACAAACACATGTGGAAACTAATGAACTAAATGAAATAATCAGGACAGGAAATTAACCAAAAAAGGGCTAAACACTGGGACACAGGGAGCACATGGGGAACAAAACACAACACGACACTGGAGCGAGCTCTGGGGCTGGAGCCGACACTGGAGCGAGCTCTGGGGCTAGGATTAAGGCAGAGAACAGTCCTTTTCTCTTCATCCTCCTCCTTAGGTTACGGGGGAACTGGGCAGGCGTCGGGCTTGTCGTTGCGGTGACCGGCGGGCTTGCGTCAATGGTGACCGGCGGGCTTGAGAGAGCCGCGGCCGACGGGCTTGACTTCGCAGTGGCCAGCGGGCTTGACAAAGGCGCGGCCGGCAGGCTTATCTTTGGAGCGGCCGGCGGGCTTGAGTGAGTCGCGGCCGGTGGGTTTGACATCGGTGCGGCCGGCGAGCTTATCTGTTGAGAGGCCGGCCGTCTTGACTTCCGAGCGGCCAGGGCTCCTGGGCTGAGGACCATGGTGGAGCTTCGGAGGACCGCGGGGAATTTGGGGTTAGGCAGGCGGTAGGAGCCGTTGGAGAGGTATGTGGAGGTTCTCGGCGTGGGGTGAGCTGGGGAGATGCGGCGCGTTCCTGCGGGAGTTGGATGACGAGGCTTGGGAAGTCTCTTTACTTCCTCAACTTCCAAATCTGAACCATTTAAGAACAGCATGAGATTAATCAGCTCGATCAAAGGAAAATCACCCGTCTGAAGATCGCAGCGGATTATCTTGTCATCCAAACCCAAGCAGGAAGCACGCACCTAGAGCTGCGTCGTGCCATCTCACCCAGTTAGAGAGCTCGAGGAACCCCTCCACATATCGCTCCAACCTCAGACCGCCCTGCCGCAAACCCCACAGCGCGTCCTCAGCTGCAGTCATCGTTTTGGGGTCGAGTCTTCTGTCACGCTCACTCGGGGGAGGAACGAGGAGACGGAGGGGAATATTTACGATGATGCATACTTTTATTCTTGAACATTGAACCAGGAAAACACACAGTGGAGACATTCAGACTCAACAAAGAAACATTAGACAGACTACACTTTAAATACCAGACCTAACAAGGGAGTAAATTAAACGCACCTGAAATCCAATCAGCAAACACAGGTTGAAACTAATGAACTAAATGAAATAATCAGGACAGGAAATTAACCAAAAAAGGGCTAAACACTGGGACACAGGGAGCACATGGGGAACAAAACACAACACAGGCCTGACAATATTATAATAGTTTTTTTTTACATTGTTTTATTACTTTATTACTTTACTACTCGTTTATTGCTTTTTTACTGTATTTTTTATCAAATAAATGCAGCCTTGTTGAGAATAAGGACTTCTTTCACAAATAAATAAATAAATAATCTTGAAAAAAAAAAAAGATTTTTCCAAACATTTGACCAATGTACTGTATATTAAAAGTTATAATATGCAAATGTAAATAATAATAATAATAATAATAATAATAAAACAATTAATTGAACATATTTTGTAACTTATTCAATTGTTGGAACAATTTGTAATCTACAAACCTAATTTTTAAGCTAAGGTCATGAGAAACATACATTCAGTCCAGTGTGTCTAGACTTTTTGACTTTTGGTTGTTTAATGGATGCAAATTAAAATCACACATGTGACTGTTGTTTAACTGTTGTTTAATGTGACTTCCTTACATGCCAAACCATTCTTCTAACTTTATTATGAAAAGGACTTTCTTTCGCAGTGAACCATGCAGCATCCATTCTGCTGTGTAGGGAAACTGAGTTTGCAGAGTCGTAATTTACAAGATACTTCTGAATGCTTATTAATGGTGTTGTAAATTGACACGCCAGCAAAACAGCAGCGCTAGATTCTCAGCAAGACCAAAGAACCACAGAATTAGCATATGTTTGAGTTTGTTTAACATAAATCCTACATAATGGACAGCGTGGACTAATGTTGCAGCTGCACTAATCCATAGAACTGTGTCATTTCTTTCAAATGTCAAGCCGGGCATGTTGCACTAAGCTGTCAGCATTTTAATGCCGCTGCTTTTCCTCAAGAAGTTGCATGGTGACCTTAAAAATGTATTTCACCCAAAAATGAAATTACTGTCATTGTTTACTCCCCCTCGTGTTGTTACACAACCGTATGACTTTTCCTTACATACTTTTGAGCTCCAAAAACCACTTTAAAAATGTCATAAGTAGTTTGTACAACTTGTACAACAAGTAGTTTGCATTTGATCAAATAAACAGTAAAACAGTATTATTGTGAAATATTATTACAATTTAAAATTACTGTTTTATATATAAATATATATTTAAAATTATTAATTATTCCTGTAATGGCAAAGCTGAATTTTCAGCAGTCATTACTCCAGTCTTCAGTATTACATGAAATTATATCAGAAATTATTCTAATATGCTGATTTGGTGCTCATTCATTAATAATGGTTCTTATTATTTTCAATGTTGAAAACCAGTGTTGCTTAATATTTTTGAAGAACCTGTGATACTTTTTTTTAGGATTATTTTATAATGTGATGTGTATTTTTTTGAAACTTCATATAATTTTATGTAATCTTTACTGTCACTTTTGATCAATTTAATGCATCCTTGCTGAATAAAAGTAGTAATTTATTATAATTTTTTAAAATCATACTAAAAAATAATAATTTTTTTTTTTAATCAAACTTTTGAATGGTAATGTATTATAGTCTCCATGAAAGTATTAAGCAGCACAACTGTTTTCAACATTGATAATAATAAAGAAATGTCCCTTATGCACCAAATCAGGATATTAGAATTATTTCTGAAGGATCATGTGACACTGAAGACTACAGTAATGACAGGAATAAATTACATTTTAAAATATATTCAAAAAGTAAACAGTTATTTTAAATTGTAAAAACATTTCACAATATTACTGTTTTTACTGCATTTATGATCAAATAAATGCAGCCTTGAAAACATTTTTATTATTTAAATATTTCAAACTTTTGGCCAGCAGCGTAATAGCTGACAGCATTCTAATTTTCAGATCAACTATTCCTTCAAACACTAAAGAGGCTGTTAGAGTATTTATGGAAACAAAGAAGCCATGCAAATCCTCGCTCACCTACCTTTTAACATGGAAACATCCAGCCTCCTGCTTGTCAGGTTGCTGTCAGCTTAATTTTATGTGCATAGACCTTTTGTAGTGATACTGTCAGGGTTTGCTTTCATAGTGTCAAACGCATGCCACAGGCCAAGCAATGTAGGAGAAAGCCTGCAGTTATTCTGACAAGACCTAAACTCCCTTTGGGCACGAGTTAGAGATAACCTTGAAAGCAGACTAAGACATCCTAGCATATGACCTATTAAAAACATCCGGCTGCATTATTTTCCCAAACAGGAAAAACAACACAGCCGAACGTTATGAATGCAGTACAGTGCCTTCGACACTTCGGTGTGCTCAGATGGAGATAACTGCAGTCATGAATGTGTCACTGGCCTGACTGTGAAGGAAAAACGACACAAGTAATGTAAATGAAGGACACACGTGTGTACGCGAACACACAGCCCGGAAGGTGGGTGACACGGATGGCATCTCACTGTGAAAGGGCTTGTTAAGGGCTAACACAAAAGTAGATTCAATAAGGGAGCTCATCTCCTTAATATACAGAGCAAGATACGAGATACACATGCTCTGTAGGGAAGGGAAGAAAAATGGAGGGAAGAACACAGAGTGGTGAATGGAATCAGCACAGGGAGGGGTGGAGAGTTTGGGCAAGACAAAAACAAGAAGGAGGCAAGAAGATAGAAAGCAGACATGGCATGTTCAGAATAGCATACCATATATAGTTCAAAATTTTCATACAAATGTTTTTGAAAGAAGTCTTTAATGCTTACCAAGGTCGCATTTTTTATGTATTTTTTTTAATGAAAAATATAGTAATATCAGTAATATTATGAAATATTATTGCAATTTATAATAACTGTTTTCTATTTTAATATAATGCAAAGCTGAATTTTCAGCATTACTCCAGTCTTCAGTGACACATGATCCCTTCAGATCCTTCATGCTGATTTGTTGCTCAATTATTTTTAGTGCTCAGTTATTAATAATGGTTCTTGTTATTTTCAATTTTGAAAACAGTTTTTGCTGCTTGATATTTATTATTATAATTTTTTTTATTTGCTTACCCAGGATTCTTTGATGATTAGAAAGTTGATTAACAGCGTTTGTTTGTTTGTTTGTTTGTTTAGTGACATTCTAAATGTCTTTACTGACACTTTTGATCAATTTATTTCATCCTTGCTGACTAAAAGTATTTATTAATTAATTATTTATATAATCAACTAATATATTATTTATATAATTAATTACTTACCCTGAACTTTCCTATGGTAGTGTATCAAGGTTTTCATAAAAATATTAAGCAGCATAACTGTTTTAAACATAATAATAATAATAAGAAGAAATGCTTATTTCTTTTTAAATCTTTTTTTTCAGAAACAGCATTTATTTGAAATACAGATGTCCGGTAGCATTATAAATGTCTTTATTGTCTTCTATCAACAGGTTAATGTGTCCTTGTGAGATAAGTGTATTAACTTGTAAAAGTGTAAAAAAAAGTCTTCACTGGGTGCTATGCGGTATTCAGTAAGTATTATGGTAGTATTATTTATTTGGCAGATGCTTTTATCACATTCTGACGCAGTATTACAATCTGAATTTGAAATTACCAGGATTGAGAGAGCACACAGCCATAAAAATTTGACGATATGAAGATTTCGGGAGGGAAAGAAATGTTAGAAGAGAAAATACCAGAGAAAGCAGTGATACTTGAACATGTATGCAGTGATATTACAAAATATTTTATGGATGGAGGGAACAGATCGAAGTTGTTGGACAGCCCAACGGCTAAAGGTTTTGCAGTGCCAGATGGCTCCAGCGTCAGCTGCTGACCAGATCAGCTATAAATGGAACGGGTACCCAACAGGTCTGAACAAGCACACGGATGGCATAGCCATAGCTGAACAGAATTCAATTACAGACACATAGCCCCTAATATTGTATTAAAGAGGGTTTGAGTTGTTCATTGCTAAAGTGGGTTGAAAAGACTCATATTGTGTGAAGTATGTGATGCAGTGTTTTCTCACACTGTTTAACACCTTGCACCCCCTCACCCTACATGCTGGCATGAGGTTCTTCATTATCGCTGAATGTGCCAATGTAAACATTCGTCTAGCAGTACGAGTAAGTGTGTAGAAGTTTTGTTTTCTGGTTTCATGGCATAGTGTTATATATGTATGTACTGTATATGTCTGTGCTAACTTGGCTCCTGTCTTTGGCCTGAGCGGTACTGTATGTGGCAATTGTGTCACCGCTATGCTTGGCAGATTACCCTGTCTGTGCACTAAAGCTAATCTATCAATGCTTATAACCGGTCTGTAAATGTGTCAAACTATACTAGAAATAGATACAATTCCCAGATGATAGATAGATTGTAGCATATAGTGTCACAAGGTCCTTCAGAAATCATTATAATATGCTGAGTTGGTGCTCAAAAAAAAGTAAAATAAAATAAAATAATATATATATACAGGTATATACAACAGTTCTTTCTGGTCCTCGAATCTGATTGGCTGAGAGCCTTTTCCAGGTGTGCAATATTCTAGTGTTAACAGAGCTCCAACCGTTTCACCATTTATATCACTCCGCTTGCTGTATTTCTCACAGTGAGTGTCATGGCAGATGCCCAAATCCACTATAATTTTATAAATAATGCTGTTTTTGTGTCACAGAATTTAGTTTTAAGAGTTTTTAGGCAAGAATGTACTTGTTTAGACTTAAATGAGATGTTTATTAATAACGTATTGAAAATTTGCTTCAACGTTTTCAGAGATGTGAGCTCCAGGGTGTCAGCGGCTGTTCAATGCCAGAACCGTGAGCTGCCGGACCCGCGGTCCAGTCGAGAACCGCACCCGTTATATGGCTGACGGGCCAGGATGCCGGGCTGTTTATCCCCAGGAAGCGCTGTGGGCCAAGGAGGACGAAGCCGCTCAGAAGAAGCCGCCACCCCTCGCACCCCAGGACCAAGAAAGGAGCGCGCAGGGTTGCCAGGTTTTCACAACAAAACCCGCCCAATCGCTACTCAAAACTAGCCCAATCGCATTTTGAACGGGGGTCCCCGTTAAAAATCGCATTCTGAGGATAAAATACACGTGTTTTGGTGGGGTTCCCCAGGTAAAATTCGCATTCCAGGCGCTAAATATCATGTTATTGGGGTCGTTTCAACCCGCGGACATGAAAAACAACCTGCGGCAACAGTGTTAAAGTAGCCCAATTCCGGGGGAAAACTGCAGACTTGGCAACACTGGGAGCGCGTGCGGCCGCCGGACTCTGTCCCTTACCTGGACCCTTCCTTCCCGAACACTGCCCTACATTCACGAACCCCGCAACATGACGAGGACACCAGATCCCGTTTATTTTGAACACCCTTTCCCTTTGGACTCTTTTATTCCCTGTTTTGGTTATTTTTATGTTATTTTCTGTTAATAAAAGCCTGCTGCTTGATATTGCAAACTGGTGTGTCTTACCATATTATTTTAATGTATTATCTTAATTATGAACACTGGTTTGTAGTGCAAACAGTTTTACCGTTCACTGCACTTCTACTTCTCGTTATTTCCCTACAGCAGATAATGAACCGGAAGTCTCACATTCACAGAAAACGGCTTTTACATTGAAAAAAAAGGTGGATACCTTTCAAATTGATGTCATCTCATGTTTCTGGTAATACCTCAAATGTAGTGTATGACTTTATTTCCCATAAAGGGGAATTCATACTGAAAATTATATTTTATAAATATAAAATTATATAAGTATAATAATCTATATATAATTATTACACATTAAAAATACACTTGCAGCAGGTATATATTAATTAGTTTGAATTGCATTCCATTTTAATCATGCTTCCTTAAATTCCAATTATAATTATAATTCTGCATCCTGGTTTCATCAGTTCAAATTCAATTCAAATTGGAATTTCAAAGGCATTTTTAATTCCTTTCTGACTGAGACACAGCCTTGGTGCGTTTGCACTGAGCATGCATGGAATGTGTGCCACTGTCTGTGTGGCTGTTCTTCTCTATCAGAGCTCAGCCACTGGCGCTTGGCTTCACTCTGCCACCCAGGGCCCGAGAGCACCAGTTCAAGCAGAGATTACACCACGCTCAGGGCACGCGCTGCCCAATTAAAACAGAGATTACTGAGAGTCCAGCTCATCAGACTCTAGCCTCCTCTGAGGGCAGACCTTACCACAATGAGAAACCTGAGCTTTATCTGCCAGCCGAGAAGGAAGCAATTACAAGAATACTTACAGAGACTCCAGCCTAATGAGGACGCTGTAAATCGAGGTACACAGCGGAAAGTCCACAGTTACTGCTGAGTCAGAACTTGTAAGGTTGAGGAGCAGTCTAGCTGCATGGTGACTTCAAAGGCGGAATTTTTTCTCTTTGTGTGTGTGTGTGAGTGGACAGAGTGAGACGAACTTATTTTATACAATAATTCAAATCCCAGTGCAGGGACTTGATGGGAAAAGCAAAGGCTATTTTTATTGTAAAACAAAAATGCTGTGTTTTTTAGATTCTAGAGGAGAGCTATAAAGCTGAGTAGTTCACAACAAAACAATAAACAATGACCAAAAAAAGGTATTTGTTCTGATATTCTTTGGGGGAATTAATGGAGTGGTTTGTTTATGCTTGGTAATTTCAGGCAAACAAATATAGACCAAGGAAGCAGAACCCATGTGTGTGGAATGGCCTGGAGATCCAAACAAACTAGTAAAGAATACAGAAAGAAAAGTGACTAATGGTGCCTGCTTATACAAGCAATCTTCTGCAAAACTGGACCACTTTATTCTTAATCAAAATATAAACATGGAGATTTTTTGTATAATGATGGTAGTATGTTCGATATAATAATGCAGCTGAGTCGTGATTGATTGTTCAGATAGAAACAGGAATATTTTAAGTAACTGCTTGGTGCTCAAGTTGACTACACTGTAAAAAAAAAAGAAAAAAGAAAAAAGATTTTCGCTATAAATAAATGATTAAACCAAAATTATTGCCGTATGCTGTACAAGAAAATACTATTTCATTTTTTAACTTCAAAATCTCACATTTACTTCCAACCCAGGCTCATTGGAAATACGGGATTCTGCCTACATTTCTGCAAAATATGTAGCTATATGTACATTTCACTGTAGATTTCAGGTGAAATGAACACTAGACGCAGTAAAACACCAACAACTTTTTTTACCATAGTGCATTTGTAAAATAATACTTTTTAACATTTGCATCACATAATTGGTCCCATATGTAGGGCTTTTCTGATGTAGCAAACTTGCCCGGTAGCAGTGTTGCACTTGTGATTGTTAGCTCTCAGGTACAAGTCTCGTGAAACAAATCTTGACACACAAAAGAGCTCATAGACTTGTAGAAGCAAGCTAAAATGGCTTGGTTGCTTCAGGAAATGCATTTTTATCTCACGTTTGCTTTTGTTAACACTATCGGCTAGATTTAGGGTAGGGTTTAGTGTAGGTGGTATGTAACCTTTAAGCAGTTGTGTATAAAGTACCTGAAAGCCATACTCAAGTAAAAGTACAGATATCTTACCAGAAAATGACTTTGGTATTACCTAAAAATGCAAAATGGAAGAAAGAGTTAAAACTGAACACAATCTTGCTACTCAAGCTGTGTATGAACATTTATTATAGTCGAAATAGTCGAAATGTGAAATTAAAACCGCCAGTAGGCAGGGGTGTGAAGTAACGAATTACAAATACTCACGTTACAGTAATTAAGTAGTTTTTATCAGTAATTGTACTTTTTTGAGTAGTTTAAAAATTGTGTACTTTTACTTTTACTTGAGTACATTTTAAGTGATGTATTGTTGTGTGATATTGATTAAGTTAACTATATTAAATTATATAAATATAAAAAGCATACAGAAGCATTTTTGCCGTCTAAAATTTAGAATGCCTGGAATTTTGAGTTTTAATAGACTAATGCGTGCACTCTGTGTGTGATTTGGTGATATACCAAATCTACTTGATAATGTCAGATCGCACATCATTACAACAACACTTACCATATTATCGCAGACGATGCCGTATCGCACACCCCAGACTCGACTTGAATGGAAAATTAATCTGCACTTGTTTGCACATGAGCAAAGGTGTTTTTAGGAGTCTAACTTGCAAACGCCAGACCACTGATTCGTCAAACCTGCTTTCCTGCAGTCCGTGTTCTTCTGACTTCTGACTATTTTGTAGTAAGTAACAAATATGCTTTGGGGAAATGTATCGGAGTAAAAGTATACATTTTAATTAGGAAATGTAGTGGAGTAAAAGTAAAAGTTGGCTGAAATATAAAAACTCAAGTAAAGTAGAGATACTCCCAAAAAATACTTAAGTACTGTAACAAAGTATTATTACTTCGTTACATTACACCACTGCCTTTAAGCACCATGCATGTATCACTCCTGTGATACATACAACAAACAGCTTAATAAAACAATGCTACAGTCATGTTTTAACTGTTTCGGAGAAAATTAAACACGCTATCCAGCTCCAAAAGCAAGCTGGACATTTCGCTTTGAAACAGTTGTGAAACTTGCTACAAGCAATGCAATATCATTTTGCAACCATTTTCTACTCAGGCATGTTTTTTCATGATACTGTGCTGTTTAATATATCTGCAATGGAGAACAATTATATAGCTTATGGCACCTTTTGTGGACATCTCATCTGAAATGTACCAAAAGGGCAACAAATTTCAGGTTTTGGAGACATGTAGTGTCATGCATTTCCAATAAGCCTTGTTTGTTTAACTCAGTGTCTTTGTAATCAACTCTGAAATTTACGAGCAAATTCTGAGTTATTTTTTTTCCACACCATTTTTTTTTCAGTGTAGTACATGTTGAATCCGAAACAGACACTTTAACATTCATGAGTGAGTAAAAATCAGTGCATGACATTGACCCTACCACAAACTTAATGAAAGTATATATAAACTCAGTCTTTTTTTCTTCTCAAATCTGAGTTTGTTGTGAAAGTGAACACCCTATCACTTAGATTCTTTCAACCTTGTAATTGGTTGATGCTGAATAATTAGCAGTTCTAATTAATTGTCAACAGTAGAGGAAGGAGTTATTCCATTGAGACGTCAAGGTCACCACCGTAGTTTCTCTCCATCCAGGAATGAGCCCAGTATGCCTGCATTTGAACGACCTTAATCAATTGATCCAATCTCAGGGTGCACCTGTGTTCATTTACTTCACCCCTGTAAGATGTCCTGCACGGCAGATGGTTTCAGGCTGTGTTATCTTGTATATTAGGTTTCATGGTTTGTACATGGTGTAGAAAATATTTTGTTGTCACAATAGAGCAGTGTTAGAGTTTTCAAACCACAGGTTTCTTATGGAATATATGAGTAAAATAATGTCTGTTGTTACCTGTAGAGACTTATGTTTTGTTCTACAACATCAATTGCACACAAATCAAATGCGAATTCTGATACTGTTTGTGCTTTTAAAAGCTTTGCCGCACAAGGACTGCACTTAAGGATGTAAGTTTATGTGCTTAGTAAATCGGACATCCATAGTCCTTATGTTGTTAGCACCTTATAGTGGTTTTAAAATTCATGTTTAAAGTTGCCGCGAAATGAATAATTTATTTTCTATTAAATAAAAATTTATTTTTTTGACCTCGTAATTCTTAATCAGATGTCATAATTTGATATTCCAGTGAAACGACACACTTCCTCTCATACAACCGACTCTCATTAAGATCTGCCCTCTTCTAACCACCATCCGATGGATAGAATCAAGTCCTCACCCTATATTTTTGATAGATATACTATGTGTAATTTAGTTCATTGGCGTAGAATACACGGGGGACGTGAGGAATTCTACGCCAATGCACTAAATTACGCATAGTCATACCTTAAAGTCATAATGAAATGAAGTAGTGACGTCGCTCTTTTTTCGGGCAAGTGTGTTCACATAGAGGTTTTCAAGGCTTAGTGTGAATAAATCTAGGTTTAAATTCAAAGAGAAAAGGTAGTCTATGCATGATGTGACGTTTCAGTCGTATCCAAAATGAGGCGATGTGAACATTACGGAGCGCTGAACACTCTCATGTAGTGTATGTTTTATTCATACTCAAAGCCGAAGGGCGCTCTGGCGCAGAAAGTCCAAAACAGACTCATAGAAGTAATAACTTATGACGTGCCAGGAAATCCTTAATATGGACAAAGGCATACAGCGTTTTGACTGATGAAACGTGAAGACAATAAATACACAATTGTGACAATATATGGTTTATGTGTGTTTTTCAAGTCATCTCCAGGAAATAAATAAAGTAAATGAATAATGCAGTGAAAAATGGTATTGCATTTGACATTTCTGTCCCCCTCACTTCTGAAATGATGGCTACACCCCTGATTTAGTGTATATTATAGTATATTGTATTCTTGCTTTCCCTGGGATTCGAACCGATGACCTTGAGATTGCTAGCGCCATGCTCTACTGTTTGAGCTAGAGGAAAGAAAGAACATTTGATGTGTTTCACTGATAGAAAAGTTCCAGTGTATTGGAAATTTTGATTCAGTGGATCAGTGATTCATTGTCTGTTTGCATTCATTACACCTTGAAGGCGAGAGGGCTTTCCTGTCTTTTGTTGGAGGTTGTTCCTAATAGGCCAATTATGTGGTAAATTAGACCAATTATGCGGGATAATCAACATTTTTCAGCTACCGCTTCGCATCCAAGTCATTGTATTGATCTCCGGGTTACCTAGAAGACCTTTGGATTTCTCTAATGGGAATTTCTTTCAAACAGCAAATGTAATAATTGGAAAGAGAAAAAATAAATAAACCAAATAGAGAACAAAGGCACTGTGTTCTAATACATTACGCTAAATAGAAGAAAGGATAACATACTCCTCTGAATGCATTAAAAAGAAATGAAGCATATTGATTTAAATTAAATGAATAACTGATTTCACGCCCCCAGAATAGCTGAAAAGAGCTGTGAGGGAATATGGGTTTCGTGTGGAGGCAAAAGAGCAATAGAGGCCTGTCAGAGAGTGTGGAGGTACCAACCAGCAGTCATGTGTGACACACAGTCCCGGCGTTCCTCCCTGCAGGGCGCAGTGTGGGGACTTTGGGAGGGGTGAGCGGTATGATGCTGGTGGGGGAGTCTGTATCGGAGCTGCAGGCAGAAACACAGACAGCTCGACACCGGCGGAACACTCGCTGACGTTTGTGTCACCTATAGGGGGTCTAGGAGTGCATACAGCACCAGCAGATGAGGAAGAGGAGAAGAACGAAGTAGGATGTGGTGTCTCTCTGTCACTGCCTCCCTTTTATGACTTTGCCGTCTCTCTCGGTTAATCTGTTTTTCTCTTTGCCTTTCCACTTCCTATCTCTCTGTTTTATATTTTTGCTTTTCAAAAGGTGCAGTTAGAATAATGACTAACAATGAACTAGTTTCAAATTAGTTCTGTCAGCATGCTAAAAATATGTTTTTTAAAAAAGCATCAGAAACGTAATTCATTCATAGTCATTCAGACAAGGAACATCAATTCTCTTAGCACTATTATTTTTGTTAATATATGGTAGTCTGTGATCTAATTAAATCGTAGCCAGGAGACAGAATGTAGATCAGATGGAGATGTCAAATCTTTTTATTTATTTATTTTGTTTTTTCTTCAACTTTATGTAGTTTTTCTTTGCTTTGCATTTGTATATTTTTATTTGTTTAGCTTTGTTTTTGCTGTTTGTGGCTTTGCTCTGCTTCATTTTTGGTATTATTTTTGTTTTGCTTTTGTTTTGTTTGTTTGTTTTCTTTTCTTTGCTTGTTTTATTTTTGTTTTTTTTATTTTTCTTTGTTTTTTGCTTTGTTGTTTGTTGCTTTACTCTGCTTCATTTTTGTTTTGCTTTTGTTTTTAGTTTTTGTTTTTTTACTTGTAATGTTTTTATGGTGTGTTATAATGCTGTTTTGTTTTGTTTTCATTAGCTTGGCTCCCTGAGTGACACAATGCTCATTTCCCCCAACGATCCCTGCACTCCATGTCAGACCTTACTTGAACACCATGTCAACAAAAGACTAAGTGAGATAGAGAAGAAAGTGGTTATTGGGAAGCATTAAAGAAGCTCTGGTGATTTGTTAAAGGATAAGTTCACATCCAGAATAAAAATTCTGTCATCATTTACTCACCCTCCACTTGTTCCAAACCTGTTGATTGGCACCATTGACTTCCATAGTATTTTTTTTTCCTACTATGGAAGTCAATGGTGCTCATCAACTGTTCGGATACTAACATTTTTCAAAATATCTTATTTTGTGTTCAACAGAAGAAAGAAACTCATACAGGTTTGGAACAAGTGGAGGGTGAGTAAATGATGATGGAATTTTCATTCTGGAAGTGAACTTATCCTTGAACCTTCTGAGAGGATTGCTCAGTATTGCTATTCTTTTTCTGGGAACTCTAACGGTTTTGGTCAGGATAGGAGACAACATGCAGTTAAGGTTTTCAATCTCTTTCCGGCAGGGTACGTATAAGCGTCAGTGTTTGTGGGGCGCTGTATGTGGTAGATGCGAGTGGTATTGATCATTTTGTTTATGGATCTTCCATTCTTTGTCTTCTCATTTCTATTTCAAAGGGAATAAAGATGTGAATTGGTAGATAAAATTGTCAGTAATGCCTGAGCACAGGATTCTCAGCTGTCTGGCATGAATCCCGTGAAAACATCTATTAAAAAAAGTCTATGATACAGGTTTCATGACATTCTTTATGCTAGCCATATCTAGTAGGAATTTAAGGTGTTTAATTTTTGAAGCTGTAACCAGCATCCAGAAATGTATTGCAAAAGGAAGTGAATTAACCTGAAGGATGCTGGTTAGTTTGGTCTGTGAGAATGCTAAGACAAATCGCAATGGGCTGCTTAACAGAAACTCAAGGCCACAAACAAAATGCACATTTTAAGAGTCTGAGATTCACTCCCAGAACCAGTAAATAAACAGTTCTTAAACCACATGTTGTCAAAATGTCAAGGCTGACGGAAAGCAGAGGCCCAGGGCTTCAAGCTTGAACTTTGTAATTGAATTGTGTGTGTGTGTGTGTGTGTGTGTGTCTCCATTGCAACAGGGCCACAGGTGTCATCATAATCATTTTAAGCAGTAGCACACATACACACAGATTGCATTATTTATTCAGAGAGTCATATTCCTGATTTAGAAACGAAAAAGATGCCACCTGAATACCTGTCTCTCACTCAAAATAGATATTTTCCCCAATGTTATGCTCATATACACATACTGTCATATGCGAGATGATGTGAGGGTTGTTTTGGGTCAGTGAACTGTGTTCTTCCTTGTTTATTTTCACTGCTTGACATTGAATAACAACAGTGTGTGTTTTGGAAACTCTGACTGTCACTTTCTCTTATACACACACGTTAGTATGAATGGGTGAAGCAGACAAACATGTTTGACATTACACTTTGTGAAACATGAGCAGTGCTTTGCTTAGTAAAAAAATGTGTGAGCATTTGACACTAAAGGAGATGAATATCACCGTGCAACTCTGCTAAACTCCAGGTTTTACAGAGGACAAGTTTAAAGGATGCCAGGTTATATTTAGCTGCCACCGAGTGTTTGTTTTGCAGAGTGAAGGCTGGCCTAGATAGAAATGAGGAGGAAAATATATAATGAAAAATAAAGCAAGCAAAACAAGCAAAACGGAAAAAACAGCAGTCTGACAGATGTTTCATAGTGCGGAAAATTCATGCCGATGAATTTTTAAAAGAGCAAACTCTCTTTTCTTGACTATCAATGAAAGTGGACTGAATGTGACTATGTAGTTCCATATCAGGGGCTAATTTAAAAAGCCAACAAATGTTTTACCTACAAAGACTGTGTCAGCATTTATTTTTAGTAAGTCTTAAAGATTATTTTTGTCTCTGCAAACCTGGACACATGCACAGAAATACTCAGCACTTTGTTTGGCCCCAGTGATATTGCAATGCCTGTGTCCTGTATATATATATATATATATATATATATATATACTGTATGTATACGTATATATGATATTGCATAGCTATGTATATATTGTGTGTTTTTGCTCAGTAAGTAGTCTTTTAGAGGAAATTTATGGATGATATTCTAGCTTGGTTGCTATCACACAAAGAGATAATATCTAATATTAAAAAAAACACTTTTCTTCTCAGAATTGTGAGTTTATAGATCGCAATTCCAAGTTCTACATTCATAAGTTTGCATCTCACAATTTTGACTTTTTTCCTCTGAATTCTGAGTTTACATCTCCAAATTCTGTTTATCTCACAATTTTGAGTTTATATCTCGCAATTCTGAAAAAAAAAAAAGGTTTAATTGTAAGATATAATTGCAATAAAAGGTCAGATTTTTGAGAATAAAAGTTCCTTGTAAATTTTATTTTATTTTATTTTATTTTATTTTATTTATTTATTTATTTTTATTTTATTTATTTTATTTTTTTTGTTCCTGTGGTGGAAATAAGCTTCCGTACATAAGGGACTTCTTTAAAAAAACCTTAACCTTTAAAAAAAAAAAAAAACACACATACTAAACCCAAACTTTTGAACTCTAGTGTATATATTTTTGGTGACAGTGTAAATGTGTGCATGGTTTGGGATTAGTGTGTTTGTGTGAGTATAAATTCAGTGTATATAAGTACTTGTTTAATAGATATTTTGACATAGATGTTTGTGAAAGAGGTGTGTTCACTCCTATAGCTGCTGTTTTGCTCTCTCACGCTGCAGCATGTTGAGTAGTTGTGATGAATTTGTAGTCTGGCGGCGTCTGTCAGGAGAAGACCGCTAAAGACTGATCTCTGATCAGCAGAGGCACACAGGGCATCAATCTCCCACTATGCTGATGGGTCCCACTCAACTCCTAACCATAATTACCGGAGTGTTAACAGTGACGCCCTGCTCATTAGGGAACAACTTCCCCTAACATTAATTCTTTAATAAGCAGATGCAGGTGGGAACATCATTTATAAAATGATATCAAGAAAATTATAGCATCAGCCTGTGTCATAGCATAATATTAGTAGCAGTTACAGATTCCATTTTGTAAATATTGCATGCAAGTATATTTAATACAACAATTTCCACACAAAGAATACAAAATAGGACCTGAAAATGCTTTAAATATAACTTTTTTGCCTGTTTTTAACAAATTGTCAGTGAAGAGGTGCTTCATCTCAAAGAAAATGCCGATAATCAGTATCATCAACTCAGGAGATCAAAGTAAATATTATATGAACAGTTTTATTTTATTTTTAAGTGATCGTTTTATAGGATTAAACAAACATATTTTATAAGGTTTGAACTGAGCTGATTGTCAGTCTGTCAGTAAAGTTTGAGGCCATGTCGGTTTGAAGTTATTGATGTTTCCCATAACAAAATATATTTGTTTGGTGATTTTTATAAAAACTTGCTTAATCTTTCTTAACTTGAGTAATGCTTGAATGTCTGAGAAAATGTAGCTAATTTATTTTTGCCTTTTTGCCATGATGTAGATTTGGTCCAAATGAAGTCACTTCCTATTATCACAGTTTTTAAGAAAGATTGCATTTTTTTGTAACAAGGGAAATCATATGGTAACAAGGTTACAAGCAATATGTGGGCACAATATGTGGAGCTTCTTGGTAATTAAAATGAGTAATTAGTTCAGCAAGTGAAAGTGTCCAATAACAAGGTATTTACTAAGATAAAGCGTATAGTTATGTGATCCAGGAGGTGACTCGCTCTATGCTGCAAGAAATCTGCTGGTGTTAGGCCACTGATATGAACTGAGTCTACATCAAATGTGAAAAGTACATCATTATAAACATACATATATTTTTTAAGTACTATTAATGTCTATGTTTAAAACTTTTTGAGAGGAAAAAATCTTCAGTGCACTTTTAATTTGATTTTAGTTTAAGTTGATTTTAATTTTGCTATCCAACATTGTCCAGCTCAAGTATAAACCCTTATGTTTAGGTTTATGGACATTACCAGTTAAGTGTTTGGAATATTATTATTTTTATTTGTTTTATGTTTTGGAAAGAAGTCTCTTATGCTCACCAAGGCTGCATTTATTACTGTAAAACAGTAATATTGTGAAATATTATTGCAGTCTAAAAGAACTGTTTCCTACTTTAATACATTTTGTATTGTTATTTAAGATGGTAAAGCTGAATTATTATTTTTTTTTCTTTTTAAATATCACTTACCCTAAACTTTTGAATGGAAGTGTATCATGGTTTCTGCAACATTAATAATTATAATAAGAAATGTTTCTTGAGCACTAAATCAGCATATAAGAATGATTTCTGAAGGATCATGTGACACTGACGACTTGAGTAATGATGCTGAAAATTCAACTTTGCCATCACAGGAATAAATTATATTTTAAAATATATTCAGATAGAAAACAATTATTTTAAACTGTAATAATATTTCACAATATTATTATTTTACTGTATTTTTAATTAAATAAATGCAGTCTTTGAGAGCATAAGAGATATTAAAATCAAAAACATTAAATGGACACATGCACAGAAATACTCAGCACTTTGTTTGGCCCCAGTGATATTGCAATGCCTGTGTCCTGTATATATATATATATATATATATATATATATACTGTATGTATACGTATATATGATATTGCATAGCTATGTATATATTGTGTGTTTTTGCTCAGTAAGTAGTCTTTTAGAGGAAATTTATGGATGATATTCTAGCTTGGTTGCTATCACACAAAGAGATAATATCTAATTTTAAACTGTAATAATATTTCACAATATTATTATTTTACTGTATTTTTAATTAAATAAATGCAGTCTTTGAGAGCATAAGAGATATTAAAATCAAAAACATTAAAAAAAAAATCTTATTTATTCAGAATGTTTGACTGGTAGTGCATTTTGTGGCCATTTCTTCCTTCAAATGAGCCATGTTGTGGCTCTTCATCTTTGCATTCATTTTATTTCTGACTGCTTTTTTCAGCTGAAGAATCAGCCTCATCCTGACCACATTGTCCATATGTCCCACCCCATGAGCGATGGTGGCGGAACGCTTTTCAGGGACAGACGAGTGTGTGTGTCTATGCACTGGTGTTTGTGTGTGTCACCGGGTGATGGATGCCACCCCAGTTCTGTCAGCCTTCCGCTAGGCTGACAGCAGCAGACTGAAGCTGCCCTCCCAGGATGCAGCTCTGCAGTGGGGGGTCGGATGGAGCGTGTGTGTGCATCTGTGCTGGTGTGTGGTGTCATAAAGAGCCAACGTCTGATCCTCTGAGCCTAAAACTCTCAGCGCAAACTCACTACCCACATTCAGCTTTCTCTGCTTCACGCTGCCAACTTGCACTTTAGGGAAATCTAAACTTTGAATCGGAGTCCCAAAAACTCTTATTGAAACAGTGTGGCCTCTCCAGTGGCTGCCACTTTGAGTGCCACAGTGCCTAGTTTTCAATTTCACATAATTGTCTGAACTGCAGTGTCAACAATGGCCCAGAGTAAAGTTTTTATGGGTTTAACTGTTTTGTTTAGTTGCTGGTTAGCTTGTCTGGAGTGTTGCCGCTTTAAGCAATAGCTGTCTTTTCAATGTCACCTGGCAATAATTTAGAGAATCTACTGAATTTCCATCCCTTGCAAAAAAATGTATATATATATATATACAGTGGTGTGAAAAAGTGTTGGCCCCCTTCCTGATTTCTTATTTTTTTGCATGTTTGTCACACTTTAATGTTTCAGATCATCAAACAAATTTAAATATTAGTAAAAGATAACACAAGTGAACACAACATGCAGTTTTTAAATCTTTTTAAACTCTACCTTTTCAGACACCTTTTAATTTTTTTATATATTTTTAAATTTTATATATATATATATATATATATTAAAATATATTAGTAAATGTTTTGAAATTTTAAATTAATCTGTTTTTTAAATGTGAATATTTTTTAAGTTTTAAATTTGTATTTATTAGGCATCACAACATTTTAATGTACATGAAAAATGGATATTCATTTTGATTATATTTAAGTGTTATTAAATTATTAGTGTTTTTAAAGATGATATTAAAGATAGGGGAGATGAGCATGCAAAATTAAATATCCACCATCAACTGATGCTGTTAAAAAATATATATATATATGGTGCAATGGTGCAACCATGGTGCAAGATGTCCCTACTAATGACTTCCTGAATTAGTTATTGTTGGCCTTTTTGCTGCTTATTTTCATAAAGGTAGATACTGTAGAGAGAAATGGACATCATTTAAATTTCATTGCACACATGACCGCTAACCGCTAGACCACAGCTCCAAATAGACTACCTAATTAAAATAAGTAGTTATGGCTTTGCTTCCTCTTACATTTCTTCACATTTGTAAGAAACACTACTGTTAGCATGGGTCAGCAGCCCGGCTCAGTCCACATCCAGTAGATTGGAATAACTACCCTATATGTCCATGTTACTGCATTCCAGCAGAGAGGACGTAGCAGCCATATGCTATTGTTTTAGCAGAGGGTTTCGTAGCATAACATTAGACAGGCTCGGAGAGGCCTGACATTTAGCAATGACTGTGACTAATGAGATCAATTGTTGCAGCAGCGTAATGGTTGTAAATCAACCTGTCACCAGCATTAAAGGGATTTGTGTTTGCCCCAACCTGGATTCTCAACATTATTAGCAAATATTCACTTTAATTTTATTCCAATTCACATAAGCGGAATGGCTTGCTATACAAAAGAAAGTTTAGTTCCGGTTCGGATCCTTTACATGGAATGATGCACGCCATTGAATGGCATGCTAAAATCAAGCGTAGCGTTAGTTCTGGCAGGTCACGTTAGTCAAGCTCGCATCAGCTGACTCTCAGCTGATCCCCATCTACCTATAGGAATACGACACCTATCTAAGCATTCATATAGCATTCATAAGGTCCCTCAGTATTATTAGCAGTTTTAGTGTTGCTCAATAGCTAATTACCCTCCTCCATCCCCAGCTCCTCCTCTGTCAGTCAGGATTCAGCCTTCTGATTATCCTTTGAATCAGACTAATTCTAAAATGTGTACATAAAATTATTGAACTTTAACGATATCTGCAATACATTTATGTCTGTATGACAATCCAATCCAAACTGTACGCTAATTGTCAATCATCTTTGACGATAGTGGTCCTGACTATCGAGAATTAGTTCTTTAGTACCTTGGTTTAAACTTTATGTAGTGCTTTAATATATACCATGTTGACATATTGCTAAATAAATACAAATTAAAAAATAATAAAATAAAATATTTTTTTGTTGTTGAAAACGGTTGTGCTGCTTAATATTTTTGTGGAAAGCATGATACATTTTTTATAATTCAGGATTCTTTGATAAATAGAGAGTTAAAAAGTAACAATAGTAAATTTATGTGAAACGTAGAAACGTTTTAAATTTTTTGCTGTCACATTTGTTCAGTTTAATGCATCCTTGCTGAATAAATGTAAAAATAAAATAAAAAAGTCTTACAATATTGATGACTCATTTCGCAACTGTGGGCGTATTTAAACTTTTTGTCCAATGAAATGTCCTTTTATAGGAAATGCAATACAGGAATGAAAACTCTGTCTGTCAAGCCATTTCATGGGTCTTAAGGATGCAAGTGTCTAAAAATGGCCTTATTTTCAATCTGAAGGACCAGAAAGGAGGGTTACAAGTGTACCTGAAGCAATTGTGGCAAAGAGGGTAGTTAACCTGGAAGTACACTTGCTGCCTCAGAGCGCAGCTTAGCCTTCACAGGGGAGCGAGGGCCAAATAGAGTGTGAAGAGAAGGAGGAATGAGGAGCAGAGGAAGAAAGCATGACTGTCAGACAGGACATGGTTAGTTAGACAATGTCTGTACATACAGGAAAGGAAAACAAGCTCGAAGGCCAGTATGCAGTAGCTGAGATGAGGGCCTCTCTTGGAGCTGAGCTGGAGGGCTCAAAGATAGATGGCCTGTTTTCTCTAGAGGATTTGGACTGTGTGTTCTGGCCAGCTTTCTCGCTGCAATCAGCCTGCTGGGAGGGAAAAACAACATCATCTTTTTCATAGTCCATGTTTATTGTTTACGCTTCAGCATATACAATATGTGAGATGACAAAAAGCAGTAATAGGAAAAGAGATGGGAGATTTGTCTTCTCTAAGGACGGGTAACATCATCGAGTTTGTAGTGAGAAGCCAAAAGCTCTTGACATGCTAATAGGGTGTCTCCTGCTATATCTCCAAATGAAGCCTTTAAGCAAGAAAGTTGAAGTTTTCCTGTTTGGCAATGACTTCTGTAAGCATAATAACTAGAAAACAGGCTGTGCTCTTTTGTCATCACCAATGTGCAAGGAACTACTCACACACAGTTGAAGCTATTTTTCCTACGGCTTGACAGCTCACGCCATAAGCATTTCGCAAAACAACCTGCCATTTACAAATCAGTTAGTGGCTAACAGATAAAAACCCAACGCCAAAGTTTGTGCATGTCATATTCTTCCTATCAAAGCCCGCAGGTCAGAAAGAAAAGAGGGGGGAGAAAGCTTGTGCTGGTGTTTCCACTAAACATCGATTTAAAAAGAGCTGGCTCTTCTCCCAGCCTATCTCTCAAATGGCATTAATGGCCTATCTTTCTCTTTTATTGTTTTCCAGGAATCTCCTCAGGGATAGTCTGCACCTTACATCAGCACACATTCCTCAGTCCTGCATGCCACCCCGAAACAATAACTCAACCAAATTAGCATATCAAGAGAGCGGTGCGGATCCAGGAAATTTGGGTCATGTTTCATGGGACCGTGCACATTCGGTGTTTTTCGCAGTCCCACCTTTTGTACTCACATTTCTGGCCCTCAAATGTCAGATTAAATCGAGATCGCTTTTATTAACGCACAGAACGCTTTGGCTTATGTTTGTACTCCATAGTAATATGGGTTTGAGGAAATGTTCCCATGGACATAGAGGCTAAAAATATCATTAGTCATCGGTTCACTGGCTAGATTTCCTCTCATTAGCTCATTTGCACAGCTAATGTCCTATTTGCATTAGGCTTATTTTTCTCAGCTGATGCTCTCCTGGCAGGTGCCAGAGAAGATAATCACATCTCTATCAGTCTCTGTCAAATAAACAATGCTTGATGTCACCTAAAAGTCCTAAGATGTCAGAATAGACATAAGTTTATGGAATAGTTCACCCAGAAATGAAAATTTGCTGTACTCAGGCCATCCAAGATGTAGTTGAGTTTGTTTCTTTATCGGAACAGATTTGGAGAAATTAAGCATTACATCACTCGCTCACCAGTGGATCCTCTGCAGTGAATGGGTGCCGTCAGAATGAGAGTCCAAAAAGCTGATAAAAACATCACAAGAAATCCACATGACTCCAGTCCATCAATTAAGTGAAAAGCTGCATGTTTGTGAGACATGTGAGTCCTCTATCCATAATGTTGCTTGAAAAGTTCATCTAGTCTGAATCAGGCGAGAAATATGCACCATAACATCAGGCACAGTTTACAAGCAAAAATCGTCCAAAACAGTTCCAAACAAATATGTTGGTGGATTTTAATGTGAAAGGACAACAGTGATGGATTTTTTTTCACTGGAGGAAGTCTCTTTGGCCGTAAGTGACGGTTTAAAGGTAAAATATCGTAATGATGGATTTGTTTTCGCTTCACAAGCATTAATTAATGGACTTTAGTCATGTGGAGTACTTGTGATGTTTTTTATCATCTGTTTAAACTCGCATTCTGACGGCACCCATTCACTGCAGAGGATCCATTGATGAGCAAGTGATGTAATGCTAAATTTCTCCAAATCTGTTCCTATGAAGAAACTAACTCACCTACATCTTGGATGGCCTGAGGGTGAGCAAACTGTCAGCAAATTAACATTTTTGGGTGAACTATTCCTTTAAAGTCTTCCCATCGCAGCTTGTCCCCATGTGACCCTGCTTGGAATTGTGGGTAGGAAAGGTCTCTTTGGGTAGAGTGGGCTGGAAACATGCAGGTGTTTTGCTTTGATGCACAAACTTGGCAATGCATTTGAGAGAATACTGCAGTTTAAACGTCTTCCTGTTTGTTATTTTTCTCCATCAAACTTTGTTGAAAGGTGCTCGCCGGCTGTGCAATTATCCACTGACCAGCTCAACACAAAAACCGACTGCAGTTCATTCAGACGTGCCTTTTGTCTTGAATTAGGCAGCTAATTATAAACCGAACAAGCGTATTAATTGACGCGGGTCACTAGAAAGGGCCAGTCCAAGTAATTACAAGCAAAATACACACCAGTGAATGGAGCATGAAAAAAAACACACGCCCGACTCTGGCTTTCAAGTAAAACATTTTGTGTCCTTCAGTTTTGGGCAGGAATTCTGTTGCCTGGGAAAAACAAATGTTGGTATGAGAGGAGCTTTAATTTTTCACATGTTCTAGTTTCTGCTGCTCTCTGGGGAGGACAGACCCACTGAACACAGACAGAACTGGGGATTGGTGTCTATCCAAAAGTGCTTACAGTGAGGAAACAACTATCTGACCGATGGGGTGATCCAGAATTTTTCACAGACAATGTCACACAGATAAAGCTCAGTGAACCGGGTCTCAGTGGCAACAACGGCATTCGTGTTTAACAAACACATGTATCTAACCTGTGCTATGTCATGTGAGTCCGCACTGATTTGGACTACTGTACTAGAGTTGCCGTTTACTTTATACCTACAATTCATTATAAGCTCAAATCTACATAATAAATCCCTTGTGAGAATGTTTCAAATAAAATATGCATATTTTGACATCACACCATATGCTGGGCAAAAAAAGGGCACTTTCTTGTAAATGCCCAATTTTACCCATCTGTATGTATGTATGTATTCGTTCATTTATTCATTCATTCTACTAATATTATACTAAAGTACTATTACAACAATACTAAATGTATTTGTGGGAGGAAAAAAGAATTACATTAAATTAATTTTATTTATTTTTTTTTGTCTTTTTTTGTTGTTGTTGTTGTTGTTGTTTGCTTTGTTTTGTGTTAATGGCATTGCAGTGACCAGTCATTTCTTACTTGTAGATCTGTTAAAATGAATTAGACTGTAATTTTCAAGCAAGGTTAAATTTTGTTTTAAATGTGTTGTGTAATTTTATAAAAATGATCATTTAATTGTTTGTGTATGCTTAAATGTGTAATTTTTAAGCCTCTAATATAACACCACCAAATGGAATTGCAAAGTAATGAGCGTTTTCTAACAGGTTTCCCAAACACTTCCACAGACAAATATGAGGTTCAGCCAGAGTTTCTGGGTCGTAGAGCCACATTATTTAGACTTTTATTGAGAATCAACCTACAAATGGCTTACTTATTGTCTCTGCATATTAAACTGCGATACATTTTTAATATTGAAAAAAATTACATCATCTTTTATTTCTATGCTGAACACCCACATAAGTGTTTAAATATTTGCATGCTTGCAATTTTTGCTTATTTGGTTGGTAACTAAATGGGTTTGCTTCATTGGGCCCAGGAAGACTTTTGGATCCAAATTAATGGTAATTACTGGCTCATTTTATGAGAATCTACTTAATGAGCAGATTTCCAGGAACAAGTGGCGCTCATAAAAGAGCTGGACAGCTGTATATCAGCGGCAACCTCGAGTTTGGCCACGGTGGTTCTTTGATGTGCTCTATGCCGCCTCTGCTTTTTTCTTAAACACCATCAGGAGGGTGTAAATGATTTGAAGTGCTGTAGTATGTTGCACTTGATTCCTGCTGATCCTGTTCTTAAGTCGTTATTAAACTCTATACCTCTCAGCCCCTGTATAATAGCTCATTCTCTCTTGTTGTCTCTACCCCCCTCTCTCTGTTACCAGCTAGGTTAATTAAGTGAGTAATTCAGCTTGGAGTTCCTCTGGGCTTTCAGAGCAGGTGGGGGAAATTGACTTGAGCCTTTTATTTCAAGAAACCTAGCGAAAGCCCTGTGCATCAATAACAGCCTGAAGCCTCTTGGCAAGCAGCTTTTACGTCCCACAAACAAGAGCAGCTTTGCGGCCCTTAATGACCTCAGAATGTCAGCAGTTTAAGGTTTTCATGTGCTTACCAGCATTTTTTTTTTTTACTCATGTTGTGTTGTCTCAGCATAATCAAAAATGTTGATGAAAGCATTTGTAGAGGATAGATCGATGAGTTTTTAGATTTGCGTTTTTCACACTTTAAAACCTATTATAATTAATTTTAGTTAAACTACTAGGGCCGTCGCTTTTGGGGTGAAAGTTGGTGACAATTATAGGGGCCCCCACTTCCCAAGGGGCCCACTAAATCCAATAGTTATGCTATATATTCCCCTACTCTTATACAAATCATTTTAGTGTGTATATTACAAAGTCAGCTTGTATGCCTGAGAGTTTAATGAAAACCTCAAAAACATGCAATTTAGTTAAAAATGCTTTCCAAATATATATATATATATATATGTAAATGCAGACGTAAAATTGACGTTTCCGTGATGTATGTGTGTTATCAGGAAACCATTATTTGTATGTATGTATGTATGTATGTATTTATTTTGTTTTGTTATTTCGGGGAGAATTTTCATTGGAATAAAAGATAGATGAATGTTTTTGCCTTCATTTGATTACCAGAAAAATGAAAATACACAACACAGAATTTCTAAAAAATAAGTAAATAAAATTAAAATTTCATAAGGCCCTATTATTGTATACAAATTAATAAATTAAGTTGTTTTTATGAATTCAATTAATTAGATATGTTTTTGATTAAACCATTGGAATACAGAAAAATTAAAATGGAAAGCACAGAATTTGGGC
>NW_015628726.1:2200143-2202427 GCF_001515625.1 Sinocyclocheilus rhinocerous | reverse complement strand
GGGGCACCCAAATCACTAAATCCGCCCCTGGCCAAAGTTAATTTCAAGGAAAGTCTGTTCACTCGGCGGCCATATTTGCAACACCTCCTGGCAGCTATTTTGGGCATCCAAAGCCAAGTCCTATCTAAATATGGGTTAATGAATGCACGACTTTAGGGGGAAGTCGTGGCCTAATGGTTAGAGAGTCGGACTCGTAACCCAAGGTTGCGGGTTCGAGTCTCGTACCGGCAGGGATTGTAGGTGGGGGGAGTGAATGTACAGCGCTCTCTCCCACCTTCAATACCACGACTGAGGTGCCCTTGAGCAAGGCACCGAACCCCCAACTGCTCCCCGGGCGCCGCAGCATAAATGGCTGCCCACTGCTCCGGGTGTGTGTTCACTGCTGTGTGTGTGCAGTTTGGATGGGATAAATGCAGAGCACTAATTCCTAGTATGGGTAACCATTCCTGGCCACATGTTACTTCACTCACTGAACTCACAATTAAATTAAATATTTCTTCTCAGGTTTCTATGGGAACCGGAGCTTCTAATTGCAACTGCAATGCCACAATGATTTGATCAATCAGCCATTGGTAAAGTCATCATAGTGATGAACAGCAAATATATATAGAGAGAGATTTTCTTTATTTATTTATTAATTTTTGCTGCAAACAAGAGAAGGAAAAAAAACTCTGTAAGGACTTAAATGACTCAGCAAACCTTCATTTAAAACTGTTATTTCCATCCAGTCCAAACAAACTAACTAACTTTAATGACCTTCTCAACATTTAATATGAGAGAGTGCACCGTTTAAGGGAGCACGTTTGATTTCTGCTCCAATTCACTTGGCTGCAAAGCTGTTTGCGCAATACAATATGAAAAAAAACAGATGATGTATTTTCTATTTTTTCAGAACAGAATAGCTAATCTGTTTTGAACACCTTTGAGCTACTTAAAAATGTAGTGAAGTTGGTTAGTGTTACTACTTTTAGTTCTATTCGGAAATGCAGATCATTTCTATGCAAAACCTTATTGGTTTTTGAGAAAGTTTTTCTTGTAAGTTACATTATTTATTTGCATTGTGCTGCTCTAACTTTTTCCACAAAATTCCATATTCGCATTGTAACAGTTGCTCCGGTCACATCCGTTTTCCTGCCTGGCTGTTCTTCAGCGCAGGAGAAGGTCACGGGAGGCACGTGCAGATGCTGAGCTGGTCCCGCGAGAGAGCGGCGTTCTCTGGATGCTGCTGCCTGTTCGGCAAACAGCAGTCAAGCGTGTCTAACAGGAACGGGGACTTGATGCTGTGACATAGCCTGCTTTATTCAGAGTACACATGCACACGAGAGAGAAAACATAGCTGATCAGCTCTAAAAGGACAGGTGTTCTGCGATGATGCACAAGAGACTTTGATTGTTGTGTGAATTGGTGTGACAGGTGTTCCTACTGTAACGTCTAAATATACACCAAAACAAAGCTGGTGAGAAAATTTAACAAGCTCTATGAAGGGAGTTCTCACATAAAAAATGATTATATTATCATCATTTACTGACTCTCATTATGTGCCTGTATGATTTTTCAAATCAGAACATTTTAAGAAGCAATAGTTATTGTTTAGGGATGTGATGGAGTGACTGATGAATGGATTAAAAAGATTCAAATCACTTTGGTGAATCAAAATCACCAGTGCAGCCATCAAAAGATGCATGTATTAATATAAATAAATAAATAAAAAATTGTATATCTCACAATTCTGACTTGTTTACTTTTGTCTTTTCTCAGAATTAGAAAGTTAACTAGAAGTTAACTTGCAAGTTAGAAGAAAAAAATTGTGATATTTTATTTATTTATTATTATTATTATTATTATTATTGTTATTATTATTATTTATACCATGGCAGAATTGTGAAATGTAAATGCAGAATTGTGAGACTTAAACTTTGAACTGCCAGTCAAAAAAAATCTGATTTTTTTTTTCTCTGAATTGTGAGTTTATATCTTGCGATTCTGAGTTTATATCTCGCAATTCAGAAAAAATAACTGAGATATAAACTCGGAATTGTCAGATGTTAACTTGCAACTACAAGGTATAAACTCGCAATTCTGAGAAGAAAAGTCAGAATTGTGGAATAGAAACTCGCAATTGCAAGAAAAGAAGCAGAATTGAAAGATAAAAAGTCGCAATTGCCTTTCTATTTGATTTATTCCATGGTAGAAACCAAAAAGACAGAATTGCAAGGTGTAAACTCAAAATTCATAGAAAAAAAGATATAATAACAGAATTGCTAGATGTGAACTCAGTATTGTG
>NW_015628726.1:2177555-2200082 GCF_001515625.1 Sinocyclocheilus rhinocerous | reverse complement strand
GGGGGGGGGGGGATCACAGTTCAGACTATTATTACTCAGAATTGCGAGTTTATATCTTGCAATTTTGAGTATATATTTCACAATTCTGAGTTTATACCTCGCAATTCTTTTATATGGTAATTGTTATATATTATATATATGTAATCCTGTTATATCTCGCAATTTATATCTCAATAATTTTTTATTTTTAACATCACAATTCTAAGTTTATATCTCTCAATTCTGAGAAAAGAGAAAATAAAAATTTAGAATTGTGAGACATAAACTCAGAATTGTGATATAAAAAGTCGCAATTACATTTTTTTATTTTTTCTTCCATTACAGAAACAGGCTTTCATAAATAATTGTGCGATGTGAAACAGGCCTTCGTTTCAAAACTCACATCAATAGTGGCCAGATGCAGCAGTGAATTGCAAGTCTCTGATGTTTAAAATACGGATCAGCTGGATGAGGAATATTTCATATGTGAGGAAGATTCTGTATTCCGTGTGTCGGTTAGCTGTTAGCCTCTAGAGCTTTGAGGTGGTACACAGAAGCCTTTGATGCTTGAGATCCAGCTCCCGAAAGGAATCTTCAATCTGTCTTTCTGATGTTCAGCAGCTTCAGTACCTCCTGATAAAGGTTCTTTGCCCGGAAATCCATAAAGCATTATGCTCAAGTGATGAGGATTCCTCGCATTGCCCAGTGACCATCTACTGATAAGGTATCTCTGCCATGTCTTCAGTATTTCAGTGGTGTCTTCTCTTAATTAGGTCAGTATCTGCACTATCCTCATACAGCCTGCACAAATGCTCTGAATGTGTACTCAGAAGGAAATGTGACCCTGACATGGAACATAAGGAGGTTTAATCTAAATCAGAGGAAGATAAACACAGGTGAAACAGCGTCGACTTGAGAATTTGACCTGTTAGATCTGAGTAGATAGAGAGTCTATCTGTCGGTTCCGCATCCCTCGAAAATAAGAACAGGCATGATCTGAGATTTTTCTCAATGAACTCATTCAGTGCCCACTGAACGCATGTGCTCCTCTCCCAAACACATAACGCAAAGGTCATGCAAGTCAGGGTGTCATATATAAATTTAACTGATTTCAACACTGATAATAATTAATATTAAGAAACACATTAGAATTATTTCTATAGAAACATGTGACACTGAAGACTGGAGTAATGGCTGCTGAAAATTCAGCTTTGCATCACAAGAATAAATTATATTTTAAAATATATTAAAATAGAAAACACTTATTTTAAATTGTATTAATATTTCACAATATTACTGTTTTTACTGTACTTCTTATCAAATAAATGCAGCCTTGGCCATAAGTGACTTCTTTCAGAAACATTAAAAATGTTTTACCAACCATACATTTTTGCATGATACAATATCAAAAAGAAGGTATCTCTATGTAAAAACGTTAAGGCCCTGAAGCTGTTCCTAATCACTAAACAATCTTGCAATCCAGGCTTTATATTATATATGTAGTTTTGTATAAAAATGTATTTTTATGTCAAATAGCAAAAATTCCATTTATGCGATCTCACCTCTGCTTGAATGCATTTTGAATACAAAAAATATCTGCCAAATGCATAAATGTAAACTGTAATGACAGATATAAAGATTAAAGTCCCTATTCTAACAGCACCAAAAGTGTTATTTTTCACGGCACAAGTAAAATCATAATTGAATAAGAGTTTCCCTATTAATTGTCTATCCGACAAATAGTGCAAAATGTTTAAATAGTACAAGCAAACAATTTCGTGGGCAGTCATGAGTAAGATTAACAAATCATCTGTCAAATCTGCATCGACAAAACTCTGTGGGTATTTTAACACATTTCCATTTTCACCAGACACATTCATCTTGTGAATGGCCAAAGCACTTAGCTTGCAAAACAAGATGCAGCTCTGAAAATGATTGTTTTGTATTCTCTGCTGGTAATGATGCCTTGTTTTGTTGAATTAGCGATCAGTCTGCAATGTCATTGATGAATTAAGGCCATTGGGAGGCCAAATTTCTCAAATATACCAGTTCTATTTTTCTTGGTTGCGAGTCAATGAAAGCAGCCTAAGGAAATCAGAAGGTCTGCACTTTAGATTGATTATATGTGTGAACATTTGGTTCTTTGTGTTTCAATCTTTGTTGACAATGCAGTGTTATTGATAATTCAATAATTGGCCTCTTTCTGATTACATAACATGCTCTGTGTCTACATTGCAATGAATAGTTCACCCAGAAATGACAAATTGATGAAAATGTAGATGAGCTTGTTTCTTCATCGTAAAAGATTTGGAGAAATTTAGCATTACAACACTTGCTCACCAATAGATACTCTGCAGTGAATGGGTGCCGTCAGAATGAGAGTCCAAACAGATGATAAAAACATTACAATAATCCACAAGTAATCCACATGAGTCAAGTAAATCAGTTAATGTGTTGTGGAGTGAAAAGCTGCGTGTTTGTAAGAAACAAATCCATAATTCAGTCATTTTAACTTGAAACCATAGCGTCTCAACAAAATACCAGTCCATAATCCATAATAATGCTTCATCCAGTGAAAAAGTCAATCCTCTCTTGTCCTCTCACATCAAAATCCACCAACATATTTGTTAAGAAATTTTGAGTTTTGGGCTGTTTTCTCTGTGCTTGATCTGTGCACATTTCTCTCCTGATTCAGATGAAATTACTTTTTCTATGGAGAAAGCAATGTTATGGATAAAGGACTTGTTTTAAGTTAAATACATCTTAATTATGGATTTGTTTATTACACACTTGTGGCTTTTTACATCACAAGACATTCATTGATTGCCTTGAGTCGTTTGGATTATTGTGATGATTTTATCAGCTGTTTAGACTCTCATTCTGACAGCACCCATTCACTGCAGAGGATCCATTAGTGAGCAAGTGATGTAATGCTACATTTCTCCAAATCTGTTCTGATGATTAAACAAACTCATCTACATCTTGGATGGCCTGAGAGTAAGTACATTTTAAGCAGATTTTAATTTTTTAATTGTAGTGTTACACAGTTTTACCCCCTAACACCATCACTTTACCTTGCTAGTGCTAGTGCTATTACTTTTTTGTCAGGCTAAGCTATTTCAACTGAGAAAACCACATATATAGTCCATTATGCACCACAGGTGTTGACACAAACATCCTCAAGCACATATTGTGTGGAGGACTACATGCTTGGCAATACAAAAGCACCAAGCTGTGATAAGTGTGTAATTGGAACAGTTCATTGTTGGAGCTGAGCTGAATGTGAGAGAGAGAGAGATGCCGAGCGTGTGCAGAGCAGGGGGATTGTAGGCATTAAACTGCCAGAATTTTAAAAGACGATACCTCCGTTTGCATTGAACTTTCAGCTTTGTAACTTTGCAGATATTGTTTATGCTCAAACAGCAACATTACACACTAACTAACGTTAAAAAATTGAAATCGCAATCAACCACCCCTTTAAATCTTGCTTACCCTAAAATTTTAGTTAACATATTGAATAAAATATCATGTTACAGGATGAAAATCAAATTAGTTATTTTTCTTTTCATCACAATATCACAACTAAGTGATAAATTATTAATTGGCCATTTGTTTAAAAGTATGCAAGGTGTGTTTTCATCATTTTCTTCGTCTCTAACAAAATGTTAAATTATATAGGAAAAACTATTTTAAATGCCATCTAGTTTTTCTTGTGTCTTCATATTACTTTTCATCTCTCCAGTCTTTTGTAATATGTCTTTAAAAAACAAAAGCCTGTTTATAATGACATCATTCTCCAAGAAGTGACCATATTTGGCAGGAAAACAGCAGCACGGACATCTGTCATTATTAGCAGTGCATTTAATGAATTCTGTGAGATGATTGTTTGAAGAACATGACTAATTAATTTTAAGCCAATTATCATTGTCGTCACATTCAGTACTTACAATGTTTGTACTGAGATGTCATTTGGAGCCGCTCACCATTTAAACAGAAATCTTTGTTAGACCACAACATGGTCTCACTCCCTTTAATCGGGAAATAAAATGATGCCAGTTGATCTAAAGGAGTCAACAGGGCAAGTGATCAATGGATGGGGCCATGTCTGAAACATCAAAGTGTTAGCTGAAGTGTGTGTTCTCTCTGCGCATTGTCAAAACAAATTGACTGTTGGAGGAAGCCGGCTTGTGCAGTGCTGATTAGCCCGACGTTCACAGGCGAGATTCTGCATGGCTCTCAGTCAACATTTGCCATGGTGTTTGCTTATGTTTAACCCCTCATCCTCCATGACTGCCTGTCATAATGCTAGGATTGAATTTGCTGTCAGAAAGTTCAAGCTCAAAGCACAACTGTAGCAAAAAACAGAGCTGCTCTGGTTAGCTGTACATGTCATATCACAAAAACAAAGGAGAACCACTCTGGGTGCTAATTAAGCAACCTTTGAACTTTTCGTGTTGATCAGGTCACATTATAAACCTCATCAGCTTGACTCATGAATATTAATTAGGTGATATCACATTAGGCCAGTTGGAAGTCAAGAAAGCAGGCACTAACTGTAGAACTAAATGCCTTTATTGTCATTGTGTACTTGTATCCATCGAAATATAATATATAGTATATAGTATAATATAGCTTAATGATTAGCACGTTTATTCAGTTCATTGCTGATGGTTTTTGCTTTGTCTTAAAATCATAGTTTTACATGGACTGCTGCATGTCTTTCTGAATTAATGCAATATATAGTATTATAGCATATATAATATTAAATGGGTAGTAAAAATTCTGTTTATCTAAGCTTGTGCATTAGCTGCAACTGTGTAAGTCTCAAGACATTTACTTGAATGACTGCTCTTACTGAATATGACTTTTCATCTGAACATCATCATTTGTGAGATTTATTCCATCTGAACAGTTGAACAGTTTTGAGGTTATAGCAAATTATTTTTATTTATTTTGTCACTAATAGTGATTTTTGTATAAGCCAGTTTCCACAACAGAGTCAAAAAGGTAATTGTGACCTTTTTTCTCACAATTCTGAGAAAAAATTCAGAACTGCTAAATAAAAGTCAGAATTATGACCCTTTTTACATCTCACAATTCCAAGTTTATATCTCGCAATTCTGAGTTTACATCTTGCATTTCTGACTTTAGTTATCTGAATTCTACGGAAGAGGATTAGGGCCAAGCAATAATAAAAAATTAAAAAAAACATCTCGAGATTAAAGTCATTATAATGCGAGATTAAACTCATTAAATTTCAAGAAAAATGTTGAAATAAAATGTTGAGAATAAACACATTAAATTACGAGAAAAAAGTCGTTGTGTTTCGAGAAAAAACTCATTAAATATCGAAAAAAAAGTCAAAATTAAATGTTGAGAATAAACTAATTAAATTACGAGAAAAAAGTTGTGTTTCGAGAAAAAACTCTTTCAATTTCGAGAAAAAAGTCGAAATAAAAAGTTGAGAATAAACACATTAATTTATGAGAAAAAAGTTGTTGTGTTTCGAGAAAAAACGCATTAAATTTCGAATAAAAAGTCGAAATTAAATGTTGAGAATAAACTCATTAAATTACTAGAAAAAAGTCTTTATGTGTTTCGAGAAAAAAAAGTCGAAATACAATGCTGAGAATAAACATACTTGTGTCGTGTTCATTTGATCTCATTGGATAGTTTTCCGCAGCGTCTGCAGTGGCGCAGGTCATAAAGAGTGATGCTCGTGGATGAAGCATTTACGGTAGATCAGAGTTCAAATCCGCCTTTTGCCGAACTCACTCTTCTTCCTTTTTTTTTATTACATATCACATCGGAAAAGTGGAAATCAATTGCCTAACGAGTGTTTAATAATGATGTATTAATTGCAGGCACGTGCACACATAGTGCCTGTTTACATCTGGTCACTTCATGCGTTTTGTCTGATCGGATAGCTATCCGATCGTGAAAAGGCCAGGTTTTAATGCCCTCCGAAATGCATTCGAGACGGATATAAATCCGATCGCTCAAACCACTTCAGGAGGTGGTCTGGGCCGCATTCCAGACGAAACTGGACAAGTGTAAATGCATCTGGTTGTTGAAACCACATATGTAAATTTTACTCCAACCAAAATGTTAAAATAATAAACGTGTGAGAGCGTGTTATAGGCGATATGACATTATAGTCAGATATGACTGTGCTAATGCAATACGCATTGCAGTGGACGAGTAGCTGAGTATCTCTTCAGCAAGCCGACGTGCAAACTGCCGCGAATGAAACAAAGTAATACGCAGACGGTCAACACACAATCATCTTCATTAAAAGTAGTAAGACAAACTTATCTTTCCAGTGCTGATGGCGCGCACTCTCCTATTGTGGTCTTTGATCTTGAAATTAGCTGATAATTAATAAAACGCAGCGCTTATCTTTTGATTTTGTTGACGTGAACTTTTAACGTTAAGTTATTTAAATATAAACGTTAAATTTAAATATAGCACGGGAATTGAAGATCGGATTTATATCCGTTTTGTGACAACACATTTATGTGGCCAAGTGTAAATGGAAACGTTTTAACAAATCAGATAGATGTCCGATCAGTGAAAACGCATGAAATGACCAGGTGTAAACAGGCCCATAGACATCAAAGGGGGCTTGAGCGCCTACCCTTTTTCTTCGTCGAGAGAAAGTGCCCTTTTTTCTGGGGAGTGTTTTTTTTTTTTGGTGGTATCTGATTAATTGATTGAGATTGATTACTGGTATCAATCTCAGACAGGTTTGTTAAATAGTTTGCCAGGTCTTCTTAGGTAAATGGAAACCATACTTAAAGAGGTTGTTCCACATTATTAAGCAAGTCACAGTTCTCATGCAATATGGTGAGGAAGAAAGATCTTTCTGATGATGAAAAGTATGAAACAATGCAATGTCTTGCAAAAGGCATCAAAACAAACTATATTTTGCAAAAAGCAAATTATTGAACTCTTTAAGTAGGGTTTCCATATACCTAAGAAGACCTGGCAAACTATTGAACAAACCTGTCTGACAGTTATCTAAAAAGATGTGAAAAACAACACAAACAAAAATCTGACTCTTTATTGTACCGAAATCCTATTGATATGTCACTTGCATAAGCATAAATAGCATCGAATTGCTATTTACACTTATTGCAAAGATCTGCTACTTCTACATAGTGTAAATAGCACATCGCTAAAAATGCTGCTGTTGTCACTTAGTGTAAATAGAATATATCACTAATTTCACTTAGTGTAAATAGCATCTACTTTCACTTAGTGTAAATAGCATCCGATGTGATATGAAAAAAAAGGAAGAAGAGCGAGTTCAGCAAAAGCCAGATTCGAACTCTAGTCGACCACATCACATGTTACATCCACGAGCATCACTCTCTATGACCTGCGCCACTGCAGACGCTGACTAACACTGTCCAACGAGATCAAATTAACATGACGCGAGTGTGTTTATTCTCGCCATTTTATTTACACTTTATTCTCAGAATTTAATGAGTTTATTCTCAACATTTTATTTCGACTTTTTTCTCAAAATTTAAAGAGTTTTTTCTCAAAACTAGGGCTGCACGATAAATCAAAATGGAATCGAGATCTCGATTCGACAGAAGCTGCGATCTCGAAATTTAATGATTTAATTCTCAACATTTTATTTAGACATTTTTCTTGAAATTGAACGAGTTTAATCTTGCATTATAATGACTTTAATCTCGAGATGTTTTTTTATTTTTTATTATTGCTTGGCCCTAATCATCTTCCGTAGAAATCTGAGATTACATCTCGTACGTTTTTTTTTATTGTAAGGTAATCACAACGTTTTATCTCACAGTTCTGACTTTTTCGCAAAAGCAAGTTATATCTTGCAATTCTGTTTTTATATCTTGCATTTTTTCTGAATTATAAGAGAAATCTGTTTGTGAGATAAAAAGTCACAAATAACTTTATTACTTTTTATTCCATGGTGGAAACAGACTTCCATAGATTTTGTTTCTATTTATCTATACATTTTTATTTCTATTTGTTAATGGGGACAGACACATTAATTCAATTAAATTTATATCATTACAAATTGTTTAAAAAGTGAAAAGTTAAAGTTAGACCCTTGGCATAAGATTCTCCCCTCAGAATTGGGGCAGAAGACTCGCAGTGACATGTATTTGCTGATGTTTTATTTATGTAGTTTTATAATTATCATAATTCATGGAGTTTATATTTAATAATTAATTCATAGAATTATATGAATCCTAAACAGCATAAAACAGAAATATCAGCAGAACAGCAGCCATTCATGGTTTTTCTTACTTACTTGACTCTTTCCCGGTATATTATTATAATAACTATAGTTATTCACCGGTCATATGGACGTAGACAAAATTTAAAAAAAGCAACTAACAACAAGTACCTGGACTTGTACGTTTTACTAGAAGATGCTATTTCAGTCATTCTACTTTAAATTTCACATTTAATTGAATGTGTTGCTTTTTTGTAATTATTTGTGAAATTTACTAGCAATTTCTGAGTGAATCTTTTTTTTTCAATGTGTATAGAGAGAAACACTAGGCATCATATTTTGATTTACCACATTTTGTGAGATCATAGAGTAAAAACTTTATAGTAAAAACTCTTATTAGATCACACTGACCAAATGCAGCGGGTTCATAAGGGTTGAGTTTCAGAAAGCGCTGAACAACTGGACAGACAAAACTCCAGGAGTGAGAGTAATATGCTGTTTACTCACTGGCACCATCATTCTCCATCATTCAATTTTTATTTGCTTTGTTTTGTGATATTCTATAGAGGAGCTGACTAGCGTCACAGGTGGTGGAAGTGGATATCGGTATGATCGGTGTCTTTATGTCGGAGTTTCTGATTGATTTTCTGTGCGGATGTCAAAACTCCATTTTTATCTCTCTAGCCCGACTTGCAATAGTCAGCTTTAATACAGGGCAGACTGTCCATACTGATACAGTCTATGATAGTGAATTTGCATAAGAAAATAACTTGGCCTCAAGGAGATTACAAAAGAATTGGAAAGCAGTACTTCTGGCCCATGTGTATCTGAATACTATTGTTTGTGGTAAGAACATATCTAACAGAAGCCAAAGACTGCTTGCAGAGAGTCTTCTGTGCTTTGTAAATCACTGATATTCTGATTTCGACTAGTCCCTTTGCGTGTGTAAAACGAGTTTGCCTAAAGATGAATGTGTTCTTGTTGCTGTTTTCTATGCAGTTAGAATGAATGTGGACTGACGCTTTCAAACTTCAAGAAAGATTTCAGATCAGTACAATCTTGTGAATGAATTCAGACCAGTTTTTGTGACTTGAAACAACAAATTATTTTATTTTATTTTTGTTGTTTTATTTTATTTTATTTCTTTTCTTTTAAAATTTTTAACAACAGGGGGTTGAGTTAATAATGACAGAATTTTCCTTTTAAATATTACAATACAATGAATTATTATTATTATTATTATTTAACAACGTGAGGTTGAGTTAATAATTACCTTTTTAAAATAATAAAAATTGTGAAAAGTCATTATTTATCGAATGTATTTATATAATTAAAAATAGAACAATTGTATTAGTTTGATGTATTATTATTATTATTATTATTATTATTAATAAGCATGAGGTTGAGTTAATAATGACAACATCTTTAAATAATAATGTAAATTGTGAAAAATCATTATTTATTGAATTTATTTATTTCCTTAAAAAATAGAACAATTGTATCCTTAAATATATTTTGTGTAAAATATTGTGTAAAAAAATATTCATGTTCATGTTATTCATCTTTACTTTAAAAAAAAAACGCTCATGAACTTTTATTGATTTTTAAAAGCTTATGGAACATAAAACACAGGGAACTGTGCGTCTAATGTAATTTCATTACAAAGCACGTTAAAGAACATGACAGGTTTTACTGCTTACAACTGTACAAGGTGAGACAGTTAAATGTTCCTATTACATCAGATCGATCTGCAATAAAACAATGAAGCATGAAACATTTCTAACTAAAATATCTTATTCATGAGGCTAAACCCTGTCGGATGCAAAGTAATCACTAAAACATAAAATAAATCTGACTGATAAAAGCGTTTCATTGAGAAACATACTGTAGGTTTTGTTAGTGTGCTTTGGCAGTAGAGAAGAAAGGTGACCTGAAGCTGTTTATTATTTCTCTCCTGAGACAGAAACACCCTAAAGTGCATTAACAGTCTGCGACGGGCACTTGAGGCAGGAAACGCTGCAGTGCTGCTGAGTTCACCATCAGCTGCATTAAAATGCAAGAGCAGCAGTGCATCACTGGACCTCAGAGATGGATAAATCAACTATTAAATAAACAAGCGCAACGTATGCACTCTGCTACAAAAAAATGCCTGCGTTGCATGAACAGCGTTCATGCTCTGAGGACATCTAGCTTTCTCTCTATCCACTCTCTCTCCTCTCTTTTTCTTTTGTTCACTCTTTCTTCTTTTGCATAACACAATTTCAGAAGTAAGGGAGATGAAATATTAAGCATTAGACCTGTTTTTCTGACCACTGATCTAGTGATCACTTTTGATCAAGTGATTCTTTTATGTTCCTAATTGTATTTATAGTATAACTGTATTTGGATAAAATCCCCTGTAAACCTCTGTCAGCACAATGTTTTTGTTGTTGGGCTGATGCAAGTTCCTCTGCAGCACAAATTTAACAGCCTCAATATGTTTTTAGTAAATAATGAACATTTCTGTCTGTTTCTGACACAAAGCTATTGTATGGTTTAGGAAGACTTGAAATATAGTGCATGAGTGATTTTTGGTTATTTTGGAGCCCTGGCAGCCCCAGGTTTCATTTACATATATTATATTAAAAAGAATGGCCAACACATTCATCTAAATACACATTTGAGTTCCACAGAAGAAAGAAAGTCATTCAGGTTCAGAGCAACGTGAGATGTAAATAATGACAGAATTTAAATTTTTAGGTTTTATGACATGAATAAACAAATTATTTAATGTAATCTAAAATGCAATTTAATTTAATTTAATATTTGTGGAACAACATGAGGTTGAGATAATAGTGACAGAATTTCCCTTTTTATTATTATTGAATTTGTTAAATGAACCATTATTATTAATTTATCTAATTTAAAATGATTGTGTTATTATTATATTATATTCATATTATATTCTTCAAAAATACTTCCACAAAACAAAGAAAATCATTCAGGTTTGGAGCAACGTGACGTGTGGATGATGACAGAATTTTAATTTCCCAATTTTTGTGACTTGAATAATGTAATATAGCCCACACACATGCACGCACAAAATAATTTAGAGCCGAGTCACACACCTCAAGGGAAGTGGTGATGTTACCGATTCATAAAAGTCTGACATTTTAATCAAACACCAAGGGGCAACATTGCCTATTTATTCGTAACCTATGTGAAACGTTAGAAAACGATGAGTTTGAATCATTGTATGACCTTGAGAAACACTTTGAGGAGACAAATGATTTATCCTACTGTAATGTTCTTGATTTTTTTGCATGTATCAAGGTCACTAATTTTCATTTTAAATAAAGTCCACCCAAAAATGAAATTCTGGCATTTACTCCCCCTCATGTTGTTCCAAATCTATGATTTACTTTCTTCTGTGGAACACAAAAGAACATATTGTGGAGAATGTTGGTAACCAGAGAGTTTTGAGTCCCATTGACTTATATAGTATATACAAAAAATACTGTGGAAGTCAATGGGACCCAAAACCGTTTGGTTACCAACATTCTTCTTCTGTTGAATATAAATCAAAGATATTGTGAAGAATGTTGGTAACCAAACAGTTTTAGGTTCCAGTGACTTCCATAGTATCTTTAGGTCAATAGGATGCAAAAACATTTGCTTGCCAACATTCATTCATCTGTGAAACACAAAAGAAGATACTGTGTAGAATGTTGGTAACCAAATGGTTTTGGGTTCCAGTGACTTCCATTGTATTTTTTTCAATCCTATAAGTCAGGGTTCCTCAAATCTTACCCTGGAGGTCCAATGCGCTGCAGAGTTTAGCTCCAACCCTGATCAAACTCAGCTACCTGTGATTTTCTAATGATCCTGAAGACATTGATTAGCATGCTCAGGTGTGTTTGATTAGGGTTAGAGCTAAACTCTGCAGGAAAGTGGATCTCGTGGGCCAGATTTGAGGATCCCTGCTATAAGTCAAAGGGATCCAAAAAGTACAAGACATTTGCGATAACAAACCTCTCCACAGAGGTTGATCTATAGAAAGCAAACACTACTAAATATGCTTGGACTTACTTTCAAAAGAACATTCTTCAAAATAGCTTCTTTTGAAAGTCATACAGTTTTGGAATGTAAATGAGTAAATGATGAGAGAATATTCATTTTTGGGTGGACTATCCCTTTAAGTCTGAGCATATTTAGTATGTTTGCAACACCTTGATTCCATCTGCCAGCCTCACAATTAATACTCCAGCTGGGAAACTCTCCTACTCGTCCATCATTCCCTCTAATTCAGCTTCTGTCTCTGTGTCTCGTTCTGTCTTCTCCTGAGACATGCTCAGGTTAGGATGCAGCGGTGGATGATGGGAAAACAGCTCAGCAGGCCAGTCACTATTTAGCACCGCTTCTCTGCGTAACTTTCCCGCTGCGTTGTCAGCCACCCTGGCTCCCTTGTGCCTCTAACAAGCTGCTAAACTCTGTCCCACATCCCTGCGGAGAGCCCACCTGAACATGGCCGCCGCATCACTCCCCGTGAGGATGTTTTATTGGATTCACAGCAGAGCAAAACCTGATTTAGCTCAGCTGGTGGGTGGAGAGCAACAGCGTTCCCTAAGAAGTGCTTTTAATTATGGTGTCTTCGATTACGGCTCCTGTTCACCTTGATTTATGTAATATAAGTGTATAATTCATTCATTTTCTTCTGTGTTGTCTTTCTATTATTCAAATACATATGAATTAGATTGTATTTTTTTCATGGTGTCTCTGTTGGTTTAAAAAGGAAATAATAGGACTGGTTGGGTAAAATAGGCAGATTCTATAGCCAATGTTACTTTAAACTGTGTATTCACTTTCACAATCTTTTTTGAGACAGTTGACAAGTTTAATAATAAAAACAATAATAAAAAATTAAATATATTATTATTATTATTATTATCATTATTATGATGGATGGATGGATGGATGGATGGATAGATAGATAGATATAGTCAGTCGCTTTAAATAGTCACTATAGGTCACTTTAAAACTGGGTTACATTCACTAATTTATCTAACGTTTTCATTAATAACTGTATATAATAATAGTATTAATATAATAATATATTAGTATAATAATAATAGTAATAGTAATAATATTATAAAATACATTTTATTATAAAACTTGTCACTTCAAAATGCATTTTCATTCATTCATATAACTAATGTATTCTTTAATAACAGATTCTGTAAAAAAAATCACAGATGATGATGATGATGATGATTATTATTATTATTAACGACAACAATAATAATAGTAATTAAAAATATTAATATTTGTTTTAATTATTGAAAATGCTTCAATCAATTATATAATAGTATCAATAACAAAAACTAAATCAATAAATCTCCTGTACAGCAATGAGATTAAATCTAGAGCAAAGTTTCCCTATTTGTGTCTCTATATTATTACCGTATATCAACAAGTAGTCTCACTTGAGTCTATTTTTATTTCTTTTTAAGGAATTTTAGGAGAAACATCTGAGACTGTGTAAATACTTAAAAGATACATGACTAAGAACACCAGCAAGTCTCCTGAGATATAAAAGAGCAAGACAAAATATTGTGTCTGGGTTGCCCAGCATGTGCATTTTAGATGTACTCTTGAAAGTGTTTCTTATTTTTGGTCTGGTTGAATGTCAGAATTAAAATAGGTGCATATATTAAGCTGTACCATTTGCTTTGTTTTTGGGTAGATTGTTTACCACTTTCAGCTGTGTTTACAGTGCCATGAATAACTTCCATCCCAGACTTGATTTCCTCTACTGTCCCTGTAGGTTCGACTGATCGCATTTACTCCCCTTGACTAGAAGCAAATGGTGCGATTCTCCCCCTTTCATATTGTGGACAGTGGTTTGTCCCTTTGGGTCAGTCATTAATAATGTGCAAGATGAGTCACCTGCAGCTGAGAGAGAACTGGCCCATAAACGCCTGGGCAACACGACTGTCAAAAACTAACCAATCCTTTCTAATATATGACCACGGCTAGCCTCAACCAACACATCATCCAATATCATTAATTAAGGGAATTAAGGTAAAGGAAATATTTATATAAATGCCTCCACTGTCTGTGGCTGCAGCTGATAGACCATTAATCAGTTGCGTAGACCATTAATCCTTTGTGTAGAGAGATCAGCATCATGGACAGGATCTTAAAGCTGAGCTTAAGTTAGACTGGCCTTGAAGGACGCAGACTGTACTTTACTCGTGAAGGGTCTAATTATATTGTTCGCCTAACCGACAGAATGACAGGCTGTCAGTTTTGTCCCTTTGGGTCAGTCATTAATAATGTGCAAGATGAGTCACCTGCAGCTGAGAGAGAACTGGCCCATAAACGCCTGGGCAACACGACTGTCAAAAACTAACCAATCCTTTCTAATATATGACCACGGCTAGCCTCAACCAACACATCATCCAATATCATTAATTAAGGGAATTAAGGTAAAGGAAATATTTATATAAATGCCTCCACTGTCTGTGGCTGCAGCTGATAGACCATTAATCAGTTGCGTAGACCATTAATCCTTTGTGTAGAGAGATCAGCATCATGGACAGGATCTTAAAGCTGAGCTTAAATTAGACTGGCCTTGAAGGACGCAGACTGTACTTTAATCGTGAAGGGTCTAATTATATTGTTCACCTAACCGACAGAATGACAGGCTGTCAGTCATTCTAAATAAGGATTGGAAAATACATTTGCAATGTAATATAATCAGCATTCAGCTTTTGTTTAACACCCTCTGAAATGTTCTTCGCTTTATGCTAAAATCCTGTTGAAATAATATGTTCAAAGGATCTAGAATCAGAATATACCTCTGTTTTTACCCCATCCAGCAATAAAAAAAAAGGTTCCTTTGATATGAACCTGTTCAGTTTCCCCAGGCTAACACCAAACTGGCTATTAATCAGTTACACACGTCTGCAGGGCTTTTTCCCAGGCGTTCCGTTTTATTAAAGCTCGGGATGAAAGGAGTTTCGCCTGAGTTCTTTGATGAAATGCCGAGGGGTCACGGGGCAGGAGAATTCAACATTATCTCTTTACGTTATTCCATTAACTTTCATTCCAGTCAGATATTTATTAACGTGAGAGCGATAAGAGCTTCAGAGTGAGAATGTTTCATCTAGACTTAAGGCAAATGGGCAGCAGGGCATTCTGTCTAAAGTCGAAGACGTTTCTGTGACCTTTTCTCAACCTCCTTGAGGGATTTTCCATTGTTGTTTCCTTTCTTGTGTCTTGTTTTGTTTTAACACTTCATGTATGTGTCAGTGCTGTGCTTTTGACTGGGCGACTATTAATACAGAGAGGTGATTGTTTGAGCTTCTGTATCTCTGCTGCCCCTCACAGGACAGAAACTGCAAACTTTTTTGTTTTGTTTTGTTTTTTTACTCGACCCCCTTCTCTGTCCCTCTCTCATTTGTGTGTGTGTGTATGTTCAGAATATGACTCAGCATGTCTCTTTATGGTCAGTCTGTTCAGAGTAAGTGGGTTATATCAGACTGTATACTCTAGTGGGGAATCATTCCCATTACACACACAAGCACACACACATACTAAATTAACCCATATACTTGCAACGCATAAATCCACTTATGGACTCAGAGGACTAAACAGCAAATCATAATGAAGTCTTAAAGCTTGCCTTAAAATTTTATTAGTTTAAGTTTGAACTATATTGATTCACGTCAGATTGTACACGTTTTGTAATATACCTTTGTTTTTTTGTTTTTTTGGTGGATGAAGTATGTAATCATGTAGGTTGCTTGAGTTGAGGTACAGTTATCATGATAAAATATTATTCCAGTAGAAAGTTCTGCTTGAGCCAAAAACAAGGAGTAATATATTTTTGTAGTTCTTTTTTAGCCATGACAGATTCGTTCTGACCGGATCATTGAATCAGTGAGTCGTTACCTGCTGCAATCAGAACAGTCGAAGTCACAAATGAATCATTCAATGTGATTTGTGAATCAATTTGTAAACTGATTTATTGAAAAGAATCGACTGAATGATTTGTTCAGGAATTGGATGACATAGAGTGCTTTATTTTAAGGAGAAATGTGTTTTTGTGAAACATAATAGTGAAGTAAAAGTATACCAAATTGAAAATAATCTTAACAGAATAGTTTCATCCAAATATAAACATTTGCTGAAAATACTCCCTCTCAGGCCATCCTAGACGTAGATGAGTTTGTTTCTTAATCAAAACAGATTTGGAGAAATTTAGCATGAATTCACTTGCTCGCCAATTGATCCTCTGCAGTGAATGGGTGCCGTCATAATGAGAGTCCAAACAGCTGATAAAAACAACACAAGTAATCCACAGGATTTTGATGTGAGAGTTCAACAGGGAATGGACGTTTTTATGGATTATAGACAGCTTAATTGGATTTGTTCCTTACAAACATGCAGTTTTTCGCTTCACAAGATGTTAATGGCTTTTTTTTTTTTAATCAGCTGTTTGAACTCTTCTCCTTACGGCACCCAATCACTGAAGAGGATCCATTGATGAGCAAGTGATGTAATGCTAAATTTCTAAATTTACCAAATTGGTAGGTTGATGGTAAGTGATGTAATCGCAGCATAAATGGCTGCCCACTGCTCCGGGTGTGTGTTCACGGTGTGTGTGTGTTCACTGCTGTGTGTGTGCTTGGCCACATGTCACGTCACTTTCACTTTCTCCAAATCTGAACTATTCCTTAAAGTATGGATACTTAAAATATGTACCATGCTGTCCACTATATTGGTTTTTATGCTATTGTGAGTGCTTAAAAGGGCGTTGCTACAGTATGTGTTTGCAAAGGTGTTTTGCTATAGTCTCTATGATATTCTGCTCTCTACTAGATATTGTCTTGCTTCTCCTTCAGTGTAGGTCTATCATTTGTTTTATTATCTGACACGTGAAAATATTGTATCATATGGTGCAAGATGACTTATGCACTGAATTTTAATGTTTAGGGTTAGGAGTTTGGTCACGTCACTTACCCCAAGTATGCATAATAGTGATGTTAGGCTTAGTAAGCACCATAAATAATGTATATTACTAGCCAAGTAGTAGACTTGTGCAAAGATATTATTAAAAAGTATTTGAAATGGAAAAATTGGTATATTTATCAATCCTGGTAAGGCACTCGCATAGAGTAAACAGACTGCAGAGAGAAACTATAAAGTGAGTGGATTATGGATTCCCTCAGAATGCATTTTTGGTACATATCAGTGTTTTTGTCCTATTCAAAATCATACCCCAATGGCCTTGATAAAAAGTGTTCAAAGAGTTAAAGGAGCTCTACTTCCGAGAGACAGATGAGGGAGCACATTTTGATGGATAACTCCAATATGCACTAAACATCCAGGGATCAAATGTGCAGATGAAAACGCCAGCAAAAAAGATAAATAAATGTCTCGGCATACCCTATAGGGGAGAGTAAAAACAGAGGGTCAAATTTGTTCATTTGTGTGCTTTTCTAGCTTAAGAAAGGGAGAAAAACAAGTGAGCTAGAGAAAAGGCTGCGGATTAGACACACACACACACACACTCAGTGTGATTATAAATCAAGTGTATGTCAGGCTACTCTCTATGATTCTGATGCAGCAGCAGAAATGTGGCTGCCGCTGCTCTTCTCTGACGGGAAGTTTGCTTTAAGTGATCTGGAATGTTGGGGAGAATTAACATTGAAATGATTCTGCTGACAGTTTCACACTATCTGCTGCACAAACAGGCTGCGTGAATCCTAATGACATGCCAAGCAAACCTCCCAAATACCCTCTGGATATGGTTTGAAGTCAAATGAATGCATAAGCTGGAGGAGCTCACCATGAACTCGCATTCGATGACCACATATAGCAACGTGAATGTATGTGTGTGTTTGTACACTCGCCGAATCACAGCAGGCAGAGGAAAAACACATAGGCACGGCAAACACAAATACACATGGGAAACATTCAACATTGAATTTCACTTAAAGAAATGGAAAAAGTCTAAGTCCATTGTGTATTGAATATACTTTCTCTACAGGTGTATTGTATAATATTATACTGAGCACACAGCAGAGAACAGTGTATGGAATAATGTTTCCCATAATTAAGTGGACTCAACTACACTTTACATTTCCGACAATACTGTAATTTAAAGTAATTTAAAATAACATTTTTTTTTTATAAAATGTAATAATTTTTTCCCCAAAAAATAATATCTGCTAAATGAAGAGGTCTTTTGACAACATTGTAGCACACTATTGTTTGAAATGTCTATCATGGAATAATGGCTGTTGTTTCATGGACTAATCGGGGTTATTAAAGTTAACTAAAACTAAAACCATTTAAAAAAAAACTTTATTTCATCATTTCACATAAAACAAACATTAACTGAAATAAAATATAAATAAATAAAAGTTTGTTTAACTTAATCACTAAAATAACTCATAATAAATGAAATGTTTAAAAAAAACTATATATACACACATTTTTAAAAAAAAACTAAAAACGACTGCTAAAACTAACTACAATTAAAATATAAAAATAAAAACTCAACGTATTCAAAATATTATTAAAAACTATAATATTATCTCCATACTAAAATAACACTGGGACTAATTTAAAAGAATAGGAGGTACTGTAGTACAGTGCACACATTGCAATATTTCAAAAAATAGCGAGATAGTGTTCCATTCTGAGCATATGGTTCAAGCTCTATATTTAACTTTCTTTTATGTCTTATCAGTGATGATGACACTCTTGTGTACAACTGCATTGTGTTAAAGCCTACAATTATATTTTAGGAATTAATGTGCATAAATACACATGCTAACCAATTTAATGGTTGAATAACACAGCTTTATTAATACATCATTTAGTTCTTTCCCTTTTTTTATATTTTTTTATTTGACCTATTTTTCTCACACTTATTTCCCCAGATCTATATGTTCCTTTCCCCTCTAAAGGTTTTACAATCGCTGATCAGGGAAAGTGTTTAGGTGGGTCAGCTTCTGTTGAGTTTTGCTGATTCAACATCTGTAGTTCACAGCCGGTTTGCTTTGGGAGTTCAATTTCCCTCCTTTTCCTTCCCTTCCTTAATGTAAGTTGCTAATTGAGAATGAAGCGCCACTTTACACCACGGTGTAATTATGCCTGTTTGGAAAAGAAACAGATCAGGCATGTTGCTTATTAGCTAACCTGAGAAAATGAGACCACACCAATTAATGGGCAACAAAACAGATTGGGTTGCGCTACAGATATTGCATTATTCCCAGCTGTGTGATAATATGGACTAATGTACAAGCGTCTACTGTTTTTGAAACACATGGAGAGTATTATGAGAGCATATGTGCCAACAAATTGCTCTAAATAAAAACTTAAAGGGTTCATCATTGATGCTATGGGTACATTTCCATGTCCCTGTCATGTATGTAAGACATTGATGATTTTTAGACATGGAAATAATATTTGTTTCATTTTATCACTTTTATTATTTTATTATTTATATATTTGATATTATTATTATTTATTATTATTTTGATTTATTTTATTGTTTTATTTTAATTGTTTTCACTAATCAGATTTTTGTTTTTAGAAATAATTGTTATAAATATAAAAATATTGATAACATTTATTTTCACATTTTTGTTTATTTTTCATATTTTCCACTTTTTGCAACTTTTTGGAATAACATACTAACATGCAGTATCACTTTTATTATTATATATTATTGTAATATTATTATTATTTTATTTTACTTGTTTACTCTAATTGGAATATTTCAATCAAATGTTTTTTTTAGGAATATTTTTATACATATAAAAATGTTTATAAAATATGTCTATTTTTTACATAAATATAGTTTGTTAGTCCACTGTGTGTTGAATATATAGCAACATACAATATCGCTTTTATTTTATTATTATATACTATTGTACTAATATTTTGTATTATTATTTTATTATTTCAACTGTTTTTACAAATGTTTCAAATAAACCATATTTTTGGGAATCTTTTTATAAATGCAAAAATGTGTTATTTAGAAAGTAAGTTAGTTGATATAATATCTTAATATAATATCTGGTCTATAATATTGACCAGAGAACATTTCTAAAGGTATGCTATACCTTTTAACAGAAATACATCCTTAAATTACAAAAAAAAAAAAAAAAGTAATATCTTAATATAATATCTGGTCTATAATATTGACCAGAGAACATTTCTAAAGGTATGCTATACCTTTTAAAAAAAAACAACAAAAAAAAAAAAAAAAAAAAAAAAAAGGAATATTCATTTAAAAAAAAAACAGACTGAAATTGTTACCACATAACAGGAATGCCTCTAATAATCTTTAACTGTCAACTAAAACATTAGTGTCGTTTGCTGTTTTATTTCCGATGCTGTGAAGTGTCTTCGTGCTCTGCAGAGCTCGTTTTGATTGCGCAAATGGTTCTCATATTTCTGAGAAGCAGAGAGGCGGACACATTATGATTAGGTGCCGTGATGATGGGCCCTTCAGGCCGGCAGAGGGGAAAGATCTCTCTGCTTGGCTAAACAGCAGATTTATGAAGAGCCCTGTGCAGGTGAACAGAGGCCGTTACAGTGCAGCTCCTCCATTAGATGGCCATTAGAGTCTTTCTCACACCTAATGAAGTGTAGTAGGCTGCTATCATACAGATTCAGCACTTTGTGTTAAACAGCCACAATGGAACGGATATACTGACATTGACTTACACTGTAGTTTGTTTAAAGTTGCACTTATCTTGTATCTTAATAGGATAAGCTTAAAGATCTATTGTCGATGCATTAGTGCAATACACTAAAATACTAAAGTCCCATACTTATACAGTAAGCATGAATGGTATCTATGGCATACACTGTATTGTGGAGCTCATCATGTTTCAGAAAAAGGAAAGTTGAAGGAAAAAAGAACAGTTTTACAACTAATATAAACATTTTAAATGTAATTTAAGTTCAGGAAGATTTAAAAAAACACAATATTTAATGCAATCACCTGCAGGTGGATATGAGATTAGATAATGTTCCTCGTAATAAATCAGAGAGACAGAACAGTATATGAGAACATCTCAACCTGCTGCCTGCAGTGTGTGTGATTTAGTGTTGAGGAGAGGCTGTAGGCTGTGCTTTCTACTGCAGGAGATGATGACGCATCCTTTTTTTATGTGAATGTGGGATTGGATGCTGCAAAACCAAAAAACAAATGTCATATTTTTTATCTGTTATGCATAAAATGTATATATTGCAATTAAATCATTTTGATACAAATTTTACTTCTGAGTGTGATTCATTTTCATTTTAAAAATAAGTGTAATCATAGTTAATTATTTATGTCAGGAAATTAAGAGAGAGATCAAGCTTGCTCAAACATTTGATAAGCATTAATAGCATATTGAATTATTGATTCATATTATTATGCTTGATTTATTATGGAGATTATTATAATCACAAAAGTGACTGTTACACAACATATTTTAATTATTATTTTTAGTTGAAGTACATACATTTTAAGTTTAGGGTCAGTTAGATGACATATAATAAATACTGTTCTTTTGAATTATTCATCAAAGGATCTTGAAAAAAAAGGTATCACAGTTTCCACAAAAATATCAAGCAGCACAACGGTTTTCAGTATTGATAATAATAATAACTGTTTCTTGAGCACCAAATCAGCATATTAAAATGATTTCTGAAGGATCATGTGACACTGAAGACTGGAATAATGCTAAAAAATTAAGCTTTGCGTTCACAGGAATAAATTACATTTTAAAAATATTTACTATGTTTTTATCAAACAAATGCAGGCTCTTGGAGCAAAAGACTTCTGAATGGTAGTGTATACTTCCTGACAAAGTTTGGACACACTTGTACTGACCTGGTCTCTAATAACTTTTCAATATAAAGACCTATGCTTAAATGTACGAAATTAGTTGTCCAAAATAATATAAACTGTATTATGAAAGAATTTCTTTATAAGCCTAAACTTTTTTATTACTTTTTACTAGTAGTATTACTTTTTTCAATTACTTTCAATTCTGTTATTGTCAGGATCATGGACTGTCTGTGTCATGTTTCTGTTCCCTTATTTGGTCATGTTCCTGTCCTCGTTTTGTTAATCAGTTTGATTATGATCCCATGCACCTGTGTTTCCCCAATCATCCCCTGTATTTAAGTCTTAGTCTGCGCAGTCTGTCTCTGTCGGGTCTACCAGTGATGTACGTGTGTCTACCTCCTGTTCCCTGTGTTGGATTTACCCTCTGTGTTGGAAAATATTAAAGACTCATTAGATTATCCACGACTCTGTGTTCCTT
>NW_015628726.1:2174107-2176228 GCF_001515625.1 Sinocyclocheilus rhinocerous | reverse complement strand
AAAAAACACAATATTTAATGCAATCACCTGCAGGTGGATATGAGATTAGATAATGTTCCTCGTAATAAATCAGAGAGACAGAACAGTATATGAGAACATCTCAACCTGCTGCCTGCAGTGTGTGTGATTTAGTGTTGAGGAGAGGCTGTAGGCTGTGCTTTCTACTGCAGGAGATGATGACGCATCCTTTTTTTATGTGAATGTGGGATTGGATGCTGCAAAACCAAAAAACAAATGTCATATTTTTTATCTGTTATGCATAAAATGTATATATTGCAATTAAATCATTTTGATACAAATTTTACTTCTGAGTGTGATTCATTTTCATTTTAAAAATAAGTGTAATCATAGTTAATTATTTATGTCAGGAAATTAAGAGAGAGATCAAGCTTGCTCAAACATTTGATAAGCATTAATAGCATATTGAATTATTGATTCATATTATTATGCTTGATTTATTATGGAGATTATTATAATCACAAAAGTGACTGTTACACAACATATTTTAATTATTATTTTTAGTTGAAGTACATACATTTTAAGTTTAGGGTCAGTTAGATGACATATAATAAATACTGTTCTTTTGAATTATTCATCAAAGGATCTTGAAAAAAAAGGTATCACAGTTTCCACAAAAATATCAAGCAGCACAACGGTTTTCAGTATTGATAATAATAATAACTGTTTCTTGAGCACCAAATCAGCATATTAAAATGATTTCTGAAGGATCATGTGACACTGAAGACTGGAATAATGCTAAAAAGTTAAGCTTTGCGTTCACAGGAATAAATTACATTTTAAAAATATTTACTATGTTTTTATCAAACAAATGCAGGCTCTTGGAGCAAAAGACTTCTGAATGGTAGTGTATACTTCCTGACAAAGTTTGGACACACTTGTACTGACCTGGTCTCTAATAACTTTTCAATAAAAAGGCCTATGCTTAAATGTACGAAATTAGTTGTCCAAAATAATATAAACTGTATTATGAAAGAATTTCTTTATAAGCCTAAACTTTTTTATTACTTTTTACTAGTAGTATTACTTTTTTCAATTACTTTCAATTCTGTTATTGTCAGGATCATGGACTGTCTGTGTCATGTTTCTGTTCCCTTATTTGGTCATGTTCCTGTCCTCGTTTTGTTAATCAGTTTGATTATGATCCCATGCACCTGTGTTTCCCCAATCATCCCCTGTATTTAAGTCTTAGTCTGCGCAGTCTGTCTCTGTCGGGTCTACCAGTGATGTACGTGTGTCTACCTCCTGTTCCCTGTGTTGGATTTACCCTCTGTGTTGGAAAATATTAAAGACTCATTAGATTATCCACGACTCTGTGTTCCTTCCGGCAGCGTAACGTGACAGAAGACCCGACCTACAGTTACCTCCGTGTTTTCTCGTTTTTCTCTCAGTCTTTTTTTCCCGTTGTGTGCCCTTATGGATCCCCTCGTCCGCCCGGAGTTCCTCCTCCTCCTGCTGGAGCAGAGGGAGCGATCGCTCGAGGACCATACTAGACTGTTCCAGCTGCTAGCTAACACCACCAGCTACCCGGACGACACGCTCTGTGCGTTCTACGACGCAAGTTTAAACACCACGTGCAGAGCGCCGTCGTCCGAAGATGGTCCTTGAGCGGATTTCACCGCGTTTGTGGAGTGGATTCTGGCGAGAAACAGATCGCCTCTCACCGTCACTCCCAAGGATGATCTCGCCAGATCCACTCCAGACCCAGAGCCCAGCCCACCATCTCCCCGCTGCGAGGAGCACAAGCCCGAGCCCACCAAGGACGGAGAGCCAATTCCCGCCGTGATTAACGAGCCAGCGCAGTACAGAGCGACTGAGCGGAGGATCGCCCCGCCCACTGCACCATGGCTGAGGGTGAGCTAATGATACAGCTGGGACTGCTGGACTTAGAAGGGGACTTGATAGACTGGGAAACAGATCTGGAGGTTGACTCGCCCTCTCTCCTTCATCCCTTCTGGTCCCGTCCAGCCCTGAGGGGGCTCCCGTTTCCCAGTCCAGCCAGGAGTGGGCTCTGATCCCCGAGGGCAGCCCTGAGAGTCCGGAGGCTCACGAATGCCCGCCCACCCGCTTGCTGCTGCCTCCTCCACCGCTGTCGTCTGGCAG
>NW_015628726.1:2151625-2173341 GCF_001515625.1 Sinocyclocheilus rhinocerous | reverse complement strand
GGGAGCGATCGCTCGAGGACCATACTAGACTGTTCCAGCTGCTAGCTAACACCACCAGCTACCTGGACGACGCGCTCTGTGCGTTCTACGACGCAAGTTTAAACACCACGTGCAGAGCGCCGTCGTCCGAAGATGGTCCTTGAGCGGATTTCACCGCGTTTGTGGAGTGGATTCTGGCGAGAAACAGATCGCCTCTCACCGTCACTCCCAAGGATGATCTCGCCAGATCCACTCCAGACTCAGAGCCTTGCCCACCATTTCCCCGCTGTGCGGAGCTAAAGCCAGAGCCCACCGATGATGGAGAGCCAATTCCCGCCGCAATCTACGAGCCAGCACAACGCCGAGCGACTGAGTGGAGGATCGCCCCGGAAGTAGAGCCCAAGCCGTCAGACCAGGTGCGTGAGCCGGCTGCAACGCCCATCGCAACGGAGAAAGCCGTGGACTGTGAGAGTGCGGAGTGGAGCTCCGCCCACTGCACCACAGCTGAGGGTGAGCTAATAATACATCTGGAACTGCTGGACTTAGAATGGGATGTTATTGACTGGAAAAATGAGCTGGGATCCGATTTGCCCCCTCTCCTCTCTCCTTCGTCCCCGCTGGTCCCGTCCAGCCCTGAGGGGGCTCCCGTTTCCCAGTCCAGCCAGGAGTGGGCTCTGATCCCCGAGGGCAGCCCTGAGAGTCCGGAGGCTCACGAATGCCCGCCCACCCGCTTGCTGCTGCCTCCTCCACCGCTGTCGTCTGGCAGCCCCTCTGCTCAACCTCAGCCCGCCATCTATACGGTGCGTCGCCTCAAGCACTTCCAAACACTGCTGCTTGACTTTTTTTGGCCTCCTGAATTTCCTTATGATGCACTTCTGCTTGGGTCTCTACAGTGGCTGCCAGTAACTCTAAATAAAATTCAAGACACTCTCATTCTTGGCATACAGTGCTGGACTTCCACTGCCCTCATCAAACCACACTCACCCTGCCAGGCTGCTATGATCGGTCATTACCAATTGTCAAGCTCCTCGTTTCTCTACATGACACATTCCCTCTTATCCAGATCCAGATTATCCATCCTTGTTATCCTTGTTTTTTCAACCACATAATTGTGTAATAAAATATTATTATGCCAAGTATTACATTTTGCTTTCATTTCAAGTGTTACTTATAAGAAGATGAATGTTTCAGCTAATACCTAATACACTAAAAGTATAAATGGCCTAATTTTTCAGCATGCAGCTATACTGTTATGTGTTGGCACTAGACAGATAAAACGTTTTACCTGTTCTAGCCTGTGTTTGTGTACACAAATAAATAAGCGTCACACCTTAACTGATAACTAACATATGGAGCCATGGATGATTGAATGGTTATTTACAAAACTAGTCACTAAGTCAGTGTGTAGTTGCATCAGACCGCCAGCAGATGGCAGCAGAAGTTAAGTCTTGACTCTTCATTCTTCCAGTGTAACAGTCATTGCATACAGTAGTGGACAGACAGAAGTCGCGTCTGTCAGTCAGATCAATGGTTTAAGAGTTTCCAAGCTCTAAATGAATATTAACTAATGTAAATAAAAATAGAAAAATCAACATGGTTCATATTTTTACTTGGTCTCTTTATATATTTACCTGGATGAGATATGGGTCAGGGAGACTGTTGTAAAGAAAAAAATATCATTAAAAGGAAAGCGATATTTCTTTAGCAATTAAGCGATTTGGTTTTAAAATGTTATTTAAAAGACCTTTATCTGACAAATTCCAACATGTAGGGAGCCATTTTGTAGTCTTGGACAAGGAAACTAACAGGATATGATATCACTAAGTAGACCCCTGTAGACCCTCATGATTTATTATTATGCCAAGTATTACATTTTGCTTTCATTTCAAGTGTTACTTATAAGAAGATGAATGTTTCAGCTAATACCTAATACACTAAAAGTATAAATGGCCTAATTTTTCAGCATGCAGCTATACTGTTATGTGTTGGCACTAAACAGATAAAACGTTTTACCTGTTCTAGCCTGTGTTTGTGTACACAAATAAATAAGCGTCACACCTTAACTGATAACTACCATATGAAGCCATGGATGATTGAATGGTTATTTACAAAACTAGTCACTAAGTCAGTGTGTAGTTGCATTAGACCGCCAGCAGATGGCAGCAGAAGTTAAGTCGTGACTCTTCATTCTTCCAGTGTAACAGTCATTGCATACAGTAGTGGACAGACAGAAGTCGCGTCTGTCAGTCAGATCAATGGTTTAAGAGTTTCCAAGCTCTAAATGAATATTAACTAATGTAAATAAAAATAGAAAAATCAACATGGTTCATATTTTTACTTGGTCTCTTTATATATTTACCTGGATGAGATATGGGTCAGGGAGACTGTTGTAAAGAAAAAAATATAATTAAAAGGAAAGCGATATTTCTTTAGCAATTAAGCGATTTGGTTTTAAAATGTTATTTAAAAGACCTTTATCTGACAAATTCCAACATGTAGGGAGCCATTTTGTAGTCTTGGACAAGGAAACTAACAGGATATGATATCACTAAGTAGACCCCTGTAGACCCTCATGATTGTGCCAAGGTCAGTATCCTATGTATTTATTATTATTATTATTATTGTCAGATATTTTTACCTTTTATGAAAAAATATAATCAAATTTCAAATATATTGAAAACATAGAAATTACATATACCTGGAAAAAAAATTTAATTTATACATTTAAATCATTATATATATAATGATTTAAATGTATAAAGTATATATACTGTACACATAGTGTATATCATGTCAATTGGGAAATTTATTTATGATCTGATATATAATGTATATAATCATCTTTTTGTGAATATAAATGTGTAAGATTATATAATTATAATATATAATTTGATTTGAATTTTATTAGGGAAGGGGATAGAATGGCATGCGTAATACCTATTCTATTCTATTCTACAGTCCATGGTTCAGGAAATAAAGTCACTCAAACCACACTATTGCAAAGAGACACACATTGCCCCATGAAAACCTGTGTTAACACATTTGACCAATGAAAAAGTACGGGGAATGAATGTTTATGTCTTAAACCACTGATGGAAATAGTTCGAATTTTGCCATTTAAATTTTTTTTTCATTACAAATTATGTTATTGTACAGTATATAAAACTGCGGTTTTAGTTTAATTAAAAATGTACTTGAATTTCAGAATGTCTTAGTATTGGTTTGCCCCTCTCATGTTGTAGCATCTGACCTTTTACACAAAGAAATTCACATGACAGTGTCACAAATACGCTTGTTTTGGATGAGTGACCTAGTAAAAATACAATTGTTCAAAATCCCACAACCTCCTGTGGTTCCCCAATATCCAATTCAAATCTTTGAATCCCAGACCAGACCCCTTCTGGACCCCACTATATATATTTGAAGTCATCTATGCGGTTATGGATGTCCGTGCTCCCAACCCAGTATGTATTTTATGCCAATTTATACATAATTTGCACGTATGGACAAATCGGTTTCAATGACAAAATCATGAATGAGAGACTTGAATTATGAAGGGGGAATCTCATAATCATGGCACGAGCTCTGTATTACTCAGGCCGATCTGTTCAAACAATGAAAACCATCAGATACGGCAGTATGGATTGATACAAATAGTCGCGCGCGCTGAATTAATGTGTTACTATTTTTAGAACGCCAGTGTTTCCAGGGGAAACCTAATGACGCAATGACGTCAATGCAGGTCAATAGCTGACTGGAGGAACTGAGCGCTTCCGTTAGATTTTGCAGTATCTTCTGAAACATAGAGGGATTTTTGATACATTATACACGTCGACATCATAAAGCTTAAACGCATAACGTACAGCAGCGTCAACACGGCTGTAGTAATGCACGCTCACAAGCAGAGTGAGGCTTTTTCTCCTTCTACTGGACTGTAATGTGGAGTAATGGTGTCTATAGGAGGAAGACCAGGCAGCTTTTGGTTTTCCTCCACCTGAAAGCTCACATACTGCTCATGCAGTGCCTGATGGGATTCACTGTGAGAGATTTACTCTGTTCTGATGGCACCAATGCAGAAGATCTTTATCTTTTTTTTTCTTCTTTTTTTTTAGAACAACCAGAAAGCGTCTACGATCGGTAAAAGGTAATTAAATTTTTCATAAATCATAGTCAGGGTTGATTCTCCAATATCAGTTAGCAGTATAATCCCATATTCATATTCATAAGGTACGCTGTTAAACTCAACGTAATGCATGACAGAATATGAGTTAGTTGCTCAAACTGGACTGTGAGTGCACGTGATGCGAATGATGAGAACACAGACAGGTATACAAACATGTATAGTGATATATATAAGAATATGATGCCTGTACAAATTTCTTTTGAACATTTCATTAAGCATGCGTGCAAAATACCAATCAGTGCACATTTAATTCATCTACAGCATGGTAATATTGTATTCTTACTATGATGAAGTGTAATAATCATCTGACCCTGATGGAGCAGCCAACAGATGCTTGTGAACGCACGAGACGTTTTGTTTGGAAAATTGTGCACTATTGTGAACAGATCGTGTGCATGGCTTTACATACGTGTTGGAGGCGTGTTATAGTATTTGTTGCTGTCATTCAGATGTGGTTGCTGGAAAACAGGGGTTTTGCGTTTTTTTCCTCGTTCGTTCTCATGTGTAGGGCGTTACCGACGGGTTCAGCACCACGGACAGTTCCCTGCCACTCCGTGCACACACGCACATACACACACTCCATCAGTCACACACGCTGACACGGAGTGAGTAATTCTCATCACCTGACATCACATTCCTAGTTGAAATAATATTGGAAAGATGTTGCTTTGATTTGCCTATTCATATGCTGTAGTACTGACTAAAGGCAAAGTCAAGCAATCAAGCTCTGCTGACCAATTATACAAAAAATATATACAGACTTCAGATGTATATTAATATGATTAACTTGTGTAAATCTTGGTGGAATAATGAAATAGATGCAAAATGTAATTTTACAGCTTTCAATGTACTCTTGAAATAAAAGTAGTCCTGTGATATTCTTGCAAATGCTGTTCAATGTCAAAATCAATGTATTACTGATCATCGCTTTGTGTTATTGTAATCATAATGCTGAGATATTTTACCATTTACAGTGTAGTGAAATTACACCCTTTAAAATAGAAAACCTGCTTAACTGCAGCCATACATTTTAAAAGCTGTGCCAAAGTTCTTTGCATGTTTTTGGCTATTGATTGTTGATTTGAATTGAATTACTGATGAACAAAAAATTAGTTGAAAGTCTGAAAACTCATAAAATTTAATCAAAATTAAATACATTATTGTGACAAGTTAAATGTGTGTTTATGTATATTTATATATAATGGATGAAAAAGCACAGTGTGCATATACAACATGTAACGTGTACTATAATGTACCATAATGCGTCTGTGTATTTAAGTAAGGCCATAATGTAAAAAAAAAATGAGGAGAGAATATGCACAAACACACATTATTGCACTATCAAAGACCATCTAGTCATAGATGCAAATTGACAAAATGATTTTAATCATCAAATCACAGCTTTTCCTTCTATTAAGGCCTGATCTACAGTAATAGTATTTCTCAGCAGAACTAGATTCACTCATCTCTGTTAGTGTACACCACATATGGGAAATCAGCTAAACAACCTGTTTTAATGTAGTCTTTATTATGAAGTATTTACAATAACCTAATTTTTTCAAGAAAAAAAAATCTAACTTTCAAACAGACAAAGTATCATTGGACACTATAATAATGTTCAGAAAAGGAATAGAGATAGCAAGAACCATAATGAAAAGCAGTTTACATGTATGCATATGGTAGATGCTTTTATCCAAAGTGATGGAAATTTCATTCAAGGTACTCATTTTATCAGACACAGAAAAGTTATAAGTCTTAACATGTGGCACTAAATAAATTAGACCTACACATTTTTTTTACATATGTTACTAACCTGAAGGATATCTATGGAAAATTGCAAGTAATGGAAGTGTAAACAATTTGCTTTGGTGTGATAGGCCTACGCTCTTAAGAATACAGCTTTCAAAAGGGGGTTTTCAGAGCAATGCCATAGAAGAACCATTTTTTTCTTAGTGGGAAGGATATTTTAATAATCTGAGTAACCTTTTACCACTATAAAGAACCTTTTGTGTGATGGAAATTTTCTATTTCTTCTTCATGGAACCATCAATGCCAATAAAGAACCTATATTTTTAATAATGTAAGCAGGTTATACTGTTGTTCCTTGATTACAGTCAGCACTTCAGATACAAATCTTGTGAAACCCTGCTGTATTATGGTAATTATTTTATGAATTGTTTGGAAAAGCCCCTCATTCACATGGTTTGTTCTGTTTTTATATTATGTTGTGTAAATATCCCAGTGTTTGTAGTATACATGTCCCAATTTTCTCATCTTTGTGCACTCAGGTGACTGGCAGTAATGAAGACAATATTTAATGCATAAATACTGTTTCTGATTTTTAATATTGTCAGAAGCATGCCTAGAATCATGTAGGCCTGCTGTTTTCAGTTTGCTTACAACACAGATTACACCTCCTTCATAAAGACCTCTAGAATTAGTGGTATTTAACCAAGTTATTGATCAGCAAAATACAAACCACATTTCACAAGATTATGTTCTCTCAACGAGTTACACACCAGCACTGCATGTGTTTTCATTGCAATAGAGCTGCTTAGTATGGTAGAATTATGACACATGTTAATAATTTGTGCTTATGTGTTTCAGATGTATTGACGTCTAGTTTCACATCTGTTGCCTGCTCCTTTCCCTTTCTTCCTCTTCCTCTTCCTTTCTGACTCTCTCACTTGTCCTTCACGGGTCTTTTTGCGGTCTGGGCTTGCTGTTCCATAACTCACTAGTCAGGAAGCCCTTACCCCAAAAAGTATCTGTGTGGGGTCCTAACCGCTGAGGATGGGATTTCATGTCTTCTTTTGCTTGGGAATGAGGGTTTGCTCTTTCTGACACTTGATCTCTCCTCTGGACATTTAAATACATAATAATGTTATCTATCTATCTATCTATCTATCTATATATCTGTCTGTCTGTCTGTCATATGAGATATTTCTACAGTATGTACTGTACACTTATATGATATGTACTTATACATCAAAACTAACTGTTGCCTTTGCTTGTTAGGAGCCTGTCTCTGTATGTCATGACAAAATCAGCCACATGGTGGTGTTATTGTCCTTGCAGTAATAAGTTAAAGTCATATTTTAATGACTTGTCCCATTTTGGATAATAGACCACATTGTGTCCAGCAGCTTTCTAAATCACAGTTTATAGTGTTTCTGTGTGTGTATGTATGTGTAAGTGTATTAAATCTAAAAGGATTATTTTATGAAGTGTATCCTCAGGCACTTCATGAAAATTATTCTGTCTGAATGATAATTATTGTTTATTTTGTATTTTAATGATTAAATAATTATACACAAATATTGTTGTAACAGGTTATTTGACAGTAGGTAAAATAATTATGAAATCAAACTGGTCAGAACTGTGTAGGTATTTGAAACATTTTTTACACATTTTAGCGTGTATGTATTTCAACTACTACCAGAAGCAACTAGTCCCACCCACAATCCCACGTCATTGGTTGAGCCAGATGTTGACATGCTGGACAGTTCAGACAAAAAGAGCAATGGTTTTACAGTGTTGACAGTTTTTCGAAAGTCAAAGTAAATCTTCCTGTACATAAAACAGGCAGTGAAAGGAGATAGTATTTATTTATTTTTAGTTTATATTTAATATCTAGTTTGTGTGTGTGTAATGTAAAAATGATGTTAAAAATATATTACATATTTAATATTTAAAGTAAAAATATTTAATGTTTTTTAAAAGTCTCTTATGGTCAACATTTCACAACAGTTTAGATAAACAATTTCCAGTAACCCAATTTAAGTTTATAAATGCTTGCAGAGAGCTGGCTGCCTGAAACATTTACTAAACATATGTTTAACTGTTGTGTGTTTAAATGTTATGTGCTTCTGATCTTGAAACATATGGGTTTTTTTTTCAGTTATTTAAGGTTAACAAGGTCAAAATGATAGTGAACTGACAAGTTTCCTAGACTGCATTGTGCTACATTTTCAAGCATGTTTACGATCCATGATGATTTCAACGAGTTTGTGTGTCTGAGTTCTACCACGTCAAACTTGGTAATAATGGTTATGACATTTCTAAAGAAATAGCATAAACATTGTGAGTGATGGTAATGATTTCAGAATGCTCACATGGTTCAGCTGGAATAATGCGTGTGGTTGCTAGAACCCACAGACCTGAAGATGAGAGATAGCATGCATTCATAAGACTGACTAAGACTTCATTTATTATGCTCCAATAAAACTCAGCTGCTCATCTTTTTATTACTACACTCACATACAGTGGCTTTGAAAAGCAGCATAAAAGCTAATGTATTCCCAAGGGGTCAGGGTTAGGTAGTATGACCCCATTGACCCCTGCTGGTAAATGCCGTAACTACACAAAAGGCATTTAAATTTTCACAAATGCTGCATTTATAATTGTTAATTGTACTAGTTTGATTATGTGAATCTGATTGTAACATTTACAATCATTAAGGCTACTACTAAATTAAGGTACAGTATTACTAAAATACTATGATATGCTTAGATAATATAGTAAAATAGCAGAAAAATACTACGATTTATATGGTATCCATTCAGTACCATAGGCCTACCATCGCTGCTCCATGGTGGTAAGGTATAGAACTACAGGTAATTTACTCTTCTTCCCTCTTTACATTGTCTGCTGAGCCACAGTGTGTAAAAATACACAATAATGTTTTGGGTGTAAAGTTTGAATGACACAAGGATTCATAGCAGCATTCCTGAACGATCTGTGTTCCTCTCACTCTCAAGTCTCCGGAGACCTAAAGAAAACTCCAGCTCCAGGAATAGAAACATACGTACAGTTAAACCCCCTGAAATACCAGAAATAGCACACACTACAGGAATAGAATCATTTCCTCTGAGGTCCTGTTCTCTGGATTCCCGTAACTTTGGCTGTGCATGAAGAATCGCACACGCTGCTGCACATGTTTAGCTGGATGCATGTGGCTGATCCTCCAGTGATTTGCTGTGCGCTGCTGGATGTAGCGTTAAATAATACATAGCCTACTGGTGAGGACATTTCCCAGCGGTACGTTCACATTCCAGCAATTCATGTAATAAATCTTTGCTTCTTCCTCCCATTTCTTTTCCTGTAGAAAGCAGCCACAATTATGATTCCAGGTAATACATTTCTGAAGGAAAATGTAGGCTACAGTAAATAGTACTTGGCAGTACAAAGCTATCTATCTATCTATCTATATGAATCCTTTAACTTGATTTTGGCATTTCACTGCATGAAGTTATCCAAACTGTAGGTGTGTCTTTGCAAAACTCAGTCACAGTGTGTTCATTGTGGGGGCTCTGTGAACTCACTTGCAGGAGACACCGCAAGATCTGTCCATTACAGCAACCTGACCACCCACAGTTGGGCCGTCCCATGACTCACAACACCAACACCTGACTGCTCAATACTCTAGTCTAGATCAATGTTTCTGAGCCCTGTTCCTGGAAGACCCAACACTGCATCTTTCGGATGTTTCTCTTATTTGACACACCTGGATCTACTGATTAGCTGATTCAAAGTGAATTGGCTGTGTAAGAAGGGAAGCATCCCAAATGTCCAGTTTTGGGTGAACAGAGATGCTAGTTAACGGCAGTGCCATCTGCAGGGGTGGACAGGCAGGTAAGTGAAGTTCTTTATGGAAGCTTTTATTGAAATGGGGTCTGCTGACTCTTAGGCATGTGAACAAAAATCTCACTGCAAATCTCACTGCCACACCATAGTTAGCGACATGAAATGACCTCTCACTTGTGCAGCAGACTGCTTTTCACAAGTGCTTTTAATTTTCTACGTAGACATTAAAAAACTCTTTATTTAGGAGTTTTAATCTGAAAACCAATCCAACCAGCTTCAATATGAATCACAATATTACACATTTGATTCCTCGAAAAATACACTCGCAGAAATAAAGGTTCATTATTTGGAACCTTCATTTTTAAGAGTGTAAGGGAAATCTAACAATTAAACCAGTTCATCTTGAGAAGATGGTTTCACAAAGTTGTGAATGAAGAACTGTTTTTCTCTTAGTGTGAAGAATATTTAAAAAGAATTTTTTTTTCCCAGTTTAAAGATCCTTTTGTGGAATGGCATGTTCATTGATGTTCAATGTTCTTCATGGAACCATATGCCAATAAAAAACCCTTCTTTTTTAAAGAGTGTAACTGGCACAATAACTAGTCTGTCTGTCTAGTTATATGTCTGTTGGAACCTTTTGTGTTTAATTTATACAACTGCAGCTTTGCATTTTTACAAAATGTATATTTTTCCCTAGATATTCTCCTCTCCATCTGTTCAGCATTCATTGCTATGTTAAACCACACACCAGACAAATGACACAATGACACAAATAGTGGCTGGCCCTGACTGTCAATGTTGTCCAACTACCATTAACTGCATGACAAAAAGTGCAGCAGGAAATTCATGCTGGTCATTTCAGCAGAGAACATATTTGCTCTTTATTGCACTGTTTAAACTAATAATACTACAAATACTAATATTTTCTGGATACCCACATTATGTATTTGTATCAGGATCTACTCAATAAGTGGGTGTGAAATTGTTTTACTCGGTTTGGCAAGTTCCTCAACAAAGTGCATCCCTTGGGGACAATTCTGTTGTAAGACAAGCTTCTTGTTTTACAAGCTACAGATCCATAGTGAATTGTAACACATCCCACCACAGTCTCCACATGATCGGTACATATTACAATGACGAATATTTGTAGTACATGTGTGCGTGAGATGGGTTTGTGTTGTGCTTGAGGTGCCAGTGGGGGTGTTGTCCCCCCTCATGCTGTTCTGCACTGGGAGAATCAGGGAAGGAAAGGCTGAGGTGATTCACACATGAGTCAACAGCTATCAGCTATATAAGCCTGACCACTCATGGAGCCTGGGCATCATACAGTCCTCAGATCTCAAAGGTAAGTCCCCTTCGCTCTCTCACTCTCTCTCTCTTCTCTCCACTCATCACCACTCTCACACTATCTGCAGCTCTGATACTCCTATGAGCACTGGCGTTCTCAATAATAATGTGGATTTTATCATCTAACTTTACATTTATAGCCTTTAAATTGCTATTTTTATCATTCACATTATGGAGAAAATAAGTTTAATTTTCCACACAGGGAATAAAAAAAGATTACAGTGCTTTTGGAATGAAGCAATCATTGTTTATACAAGGGCAACATGCTCTTTGGGGAATTTACTAGATATTGAAATCCAAACTCTGGCACAGAGGCTGTCGTTTAGTTCATTTGGAAGTGAGACTGAACGTAGCGGAATGCTTAAGTGCTTGATGTTGCAGACTGAAGAGGCCTAGGGTTCGCTGACATGCTCATTGTGACAGGCAACTTCAAATTAGAGATGTATTTTCATGTGCAAGGAACCCACTTTTTAATGTTGTGTAATTTTATTGGACAGTCGGTCTTAATTTGACTTAGCAGTATGACTTGAGAGGATCTGCTATCAGAGTGCTTGATGTTGCAGACTGAAGAGGCCTAGGGTTCGCTGACATGCTCATTGTGAGGGCTACAGGCAATTTCAAATTAGAGATGTGTTTTCATGTGCAAGGAACCCACTTTTTAATGTTGTGTAATTTTATTGGACAGTTTGTCTTAATTTGACTTAGCAGTATGACTTGAGAGGATCTGCTATCAGAGATTAAGTGTCTTGTACAATCCAAATCAACTGAAGTATCAAGTCAGGATTTCAGGATTGCTCAATAATTAGACACAGCTTCAGGACTTTATCGTTTGATAGAAAATACCCTTTTATAATAGAATTTTACTACAAGTGATTTCTTAATGCAGTTTAGGATAATGCGTATATGGGAAAAAATAAGCATTTTGCCAATAAATTGTATTTAGGAATGCAGATTTAGTCTAAATTCATTATTATAGTCCTGAAAAAAAAAACATGGTTTCCATAAAAATATTTAGTATTAAATATTTAATAGTTGAAAATAAGATGTATTTCTTGAGCACCAAATTCGTATTTTAGAATGATTTCATGCTGCTTGATGTTGCAGACTGAAGAGGCCTAGGGTTCGCTGACATGCTCATTGTGACAGGCAACTTCAAATTAGAGATGTATTTTCATGTGCAAGGAACCCACTTTTTAATGTTGTGTAATTTTATTGGACAGTCGGTCTTAATTTGACTTAGCAGTATGACTTGAGAGGATCTGCTATCAGAGATTAAGTGTCTTGTACAATCCAAATCAATTGAAGTATCAAGTCAGGATTTCAGGATTGCTCAATAATTAGACACAGCTTCAGGACTTTATTGTTTGATAGAAAATACCCTTTTATAATAGAATTTTACTACAAGTGATTTCTTAATGCAGTTTATGGGGAAAAAATAAGCATTTTGCCAATAAATTGTATTTAGGAATGCAGATTTAGTATATATTCATTATTATAGTCCTGAAAAAAAAAAACATGATGATTTCCATAAAAATATTTAGTATTAAATATTTAATAGTTGAAAATAAGATATATTTCTTGAGCACCAAATTCGTATTTTAGAATGATTTCATGCTCATGTGACACTGATGACTGGAGTAATGGCTGCTGAAAATTCAGCTTTGCCATCACAGGAATACATTTCATTTTAAAATATATTGTAAAATTTTCAAATTGTAATATAATTTCACAAGATTACTGTTTTTACTTCATTATTTTTGATTAATAAATGCAGACTTGGTGGGCATACAAGACTTCTTTCATATATATTAAAACATTTTAATAGATATTCAAAATAATGCTTATTATTTTATTTCAGCAGGTATTGCTGCACTGTTGCAAAGTTAAAGACCACTCAACACAGGAAGCATGTATTTTCCAGCTCTTCTCTACCCCTGCATTTTGGGCATGCTCAGTCTGGTTCATGGCATTCCCATTCATCCCGATAACCTGAAAAACTTGGTCAAACTGCAGGCAGACACCATCGTCCTCAGAATCAAGGATCACAATGACAAGGTAATGGGTTAAAAATGGTTTGCAAGTCTTCTGTTCTGTTAAACTCACTGAGATAATTCATACGGCCATGCTCATTCTCTCTCAGCTGAAACTATATCCAACACTCCTCATTGGGGATCCAGAACTTTACCCCGAGATTCCTGCTGATAAAACCATCCAAGGCCTCGGGTCTATCATGGACACCCTAACTACCTTCCAGAAGGTTCTCCAAAGGCTGCCCAAGGGGCATGTGAGCCAGATACACAGTGATTTGTCCACCCTTCTGGGTTACCTGAAGGAAAGAATGACATCTATGCATTGCACATCCAAGGAGCCAGCTAATGGGAGGTCACTGGACGCATTCTTGGAGGACAACGCCACCCACCACATTACTGTTGGGTACTTAGCTTTAGACAGACTGAAACAGTTCATGCAAAAGCTGATAGTTAATCTAGACCAGTTGAAAAGATGCTAATTTGAAATTATTGTAGTATTATAAATATACTATTTATTATATTTATTTAAATCCCTGTATATTTATAGACCAAAGCAGCATTTTGGCACATTTTGATACGTACAAACTTACTCCCTGATACTAAACAGTAAACTAAAAATGCTGTTGTGACGTCATGCAATGCCAACCAATCTGTCCTTGCTGTGTAAACACTAGCAATCTGATACCTGCACACATTGCCATGTCATACTTCATGCTGTTTGCAGGATGACATCAGCATTTGCTGAGGTGCTCAATGATGTCACTGTGTTTACCAGAAGCAGCGAGGTCAGACTCTGCTGGGAAGCTGGAATCATGTTCCTATTTTACTTCTTGCTGCAACACCAGCATTGTACACTCGCAGGAAAAAAAAAGGTACAAAAGCTGCTACTGGGGCGGTACCTTTTCGAAAGACACAAATATGTACCTCTAAGGTACTTGTATGTACCTTTTTTTTTTTTAAAGGGGTAAATAAGGTACACATGTACTTTTTGAAAGGGTACTGCCCCAGTGACAGTTTTTGTACCTTTTTTTTCCTGAGTATGGAGGAGAAAAACACTTATTTTCCTATACAGTATGAATCTATGCACTTTGAATATCCTGATTATTGTTACTAGTTTTGTATTTTGTGTATTGATGCATTTTTTTTTTTTATAAAATGTTACCAATAAAAGAAATGTCTAAGTTACATGGACACTTTTGCTATTTATTGTGGCTCTGCTTATGCCAACACAGTTTGCATATGTTTATGGTCATTGTATCATTTCCCAGTGAAACCCAACATGATAAATGCAGCGTTGGAATGTTTTTACAGATAACCATCAACGGCAGGCTTTCTTTCACCATACAACGTATGACTTACCTGTAAGTAATGAGCAAAATCAATTAAATCAACACACAACAATTTTGACATTTGCAGTTGAATATCATGTTCATTTGGCTTTTGTAAGGTCAAATCTACAGCTTTGTTCAACACGAAGCGTCTTCTTTTGGTGCATTTTAAATATTGCATCAAATAACGGTTCAGCAATTTTGTGCACATCTTATTTGCTGAGATTAAATTATTCAAATCCGCCATAAGCGACCCTGCTCCGGACATTTTAGTCATTTAAAAACCAATCTGTTGTTCATATCATTGTTGGATGTTGGTATCATTTAATTTGTATACAGCAATAAAAACATTTTTTTTTTTCCAGACTTTATCAACAAGGGTGCTTTACATAACTTATTTAACACGGGATGACAGGAATTGGCTGCTGGCATTTAAAACAAGTCCACCTGTTTTCAAAGTTTGAGAAAAGCAGTTAAATAACAACAGCTAAACTATGTAGGCAAAGTCCATATTGACAACAGTTGACCAATCATCCTGTCTACAGAAGCTCTAAATTGGTAATGTTTAAAAAAACTCCCTGTGCCAAAACAGCAGGACACAAACTTGGCGTGGAACTCTCGATAAACATATGTAGTTCAAGAGACATCCCCAGAAACAAGTCCACCTGTTTTCAAAGTTTGAGAAAAGCAGTTAAATAACGACAGCTAAACTATGTAGGCAAAGTCCATATTGACAACAGTTGACCAATCATCCTGTCTACAGAAGCTCTAAATTGGTAATGTTTAAAAAAAACTCCCTGTGCCAAAACAGCAGGACACAAACTTGGCGTGGAACTCTCGATAAACATATGTAGTTCAAGAGACATCCCCACAAAACACAGTCTGTTACGTATTGGAACCGTCTCTGCATTCTGTTAGATCTGTAATGGAAATATATTTCTGAGGCAAACCAACATCACAATGAAAAACTGACTTTTCAGTTTTAAAAACTCAAGAGTCAAAAGTATTAAATTTAGTCCTCCTCTGAGAGGTTTTCAACATTTTTACATCTCATATGTTCAAATGAACCATTTGCTCTTTTTGACTGCAGTCTTCGTGTTTGATGTTCCCATCAGTTTCTTTTTGTACTGGTTCACCAGTGTGTCAAAGCGGACATCATCTCTGTTCTGGAACTTTCTCTTTGCAGGTTTGCCATTCTGCAACAGAATAAATACATATAATAATTACAACAGATATATAACAATGGGTTAAACTGGTGGTAGAACCAAAAAGTATACATCGAATACTGTTCATCACCGCACGATTTTTTCCTCAAAGAAAAAACAAACATGCAACACTGTAGGGCAGGGATCTCCAACCCTGCTCCCGGAGAGCTACCATCCTGCAGACTTCAGTTCCAACCCATGCTACAACACACCCGTCTGTAATTATCAAGTAGCTCTGATCACCTTGATTAGCTGGTTCAGGTGTGTTTGATTAGGGATGGAGATGAAATCTGCTGGACAGTAGCTTTCCAGGAGCAGGGTTGGAGACCCCTGCTGTAGAGTGATCATAATTCAGCTTTGCCATCACAGGAATACATTTTAATTAAAATTGTAATTTTAAAATATATTAATAGAAATATATATTAATATAATAAATATATATATATATATTATTATAAATACATATTATATTAGAAAACCGTAATTTTAATTAATAATAATATTTCTTTCTAATTAGTATATCATTTATATAAATTTCAATTTATATAACAATCTTTTCAACTCTTTGGCTTACCTGTTTCCTGTTCATGCTGGATTTCTCAGTGAAAGTAGATATCTTTCTCTCTTTCCTGCTGGGCCCTTTGTTCTGTTTCTTGGGTTGTACCATGGGTTGTTTTCCTTTATCGCGTTTCCTGAGGAATAGTGCGAGGTTCATTGTATGTTATAGTTTTTATTGATGAATCATTGGTGCTAGTTCCGTTTCACTTGTGCAGTACCTGATTTTTGGGCCTCTGTGTGAAGGCATGTGCAGAACCTTGGGCCGTTTTTTGCCATCCTTCAGTTCTACATGCTCCACCTCTGGTTTAGACATAAAGCCGCTGTACTGGCTTCCTTGTTCCTTCTGTTTAACAACATTAGCTGCATTTTCTTTCCTCAAGGGTCCTTTCTTCTTCCCCGAATGCTGCTGCTGCTGCTGCTGCTGTGGCTGCTCTCCTTTTTGGCTACTGCCTTTTTTGAGTTGCTTCTATGGAAAAACACATCAAGGACTCCATTTTATTTTGTCAATTTAATTTTGACATTTCCAAAACGTTACATTGACAGGGAGCCGAGATGCAGCTGAGCCTCACCTTGCTGTTTTCCAAACGAATGGCTTTAAGTTTCAGCTTCCTTCCATCCTCCAGAGAGAACTCCACTATGGGTCTCTGACGGGAACATCACAGGAAATGACATCATCAAACATTCATACTTCACCACTGGAGCAATATAGAGTGATAGAGGAGATAGATACCTTATTTTTTATCTGCCAAAGCGACAGAAAGCATCTTGAAGAAATGTTTTTATTATCTTTATTTTTAATTGACATAATTGTATGTATTAATTGTATTCGGTGAAAAACTTGGGATAAAAAAATGTAAAGAGCCATATAGAAATATTTGAAACAAAAAATATAAATAACAAAAGTGCATTTACTAAACTAATAAAAAAAATACACTAATTGACAAAAATACTTTTTAACTAAAATTAAGGAACTAGTTAAGTAATCCACATAAAATTACAGAAATATAATTAATTTCCATATATACAGTCACAGAAGTGAGTCAAGTGTGTGTGGCGGCAACCAGGTGAGGTGTACAAAGACAAGTGTGTCTTGCCTACAGTCAAGCATGGTGGTGGGAGTGTCATGGTCTGGGGCTGCATGAGTGCTGCTGGCACTGGGGAGCTACAGTTTCATTGAGGGAACCATGAATGCCAACATGTACTGTGACATACTGAAGCAGAACATAATCCCCTCCCTTCGGAGACTGGGCCGCAGGGCAGTAATCCAACATGATGATGACCACTGCCTTGCTAAAGAAGCTGAGGGTAAAGGTGATGGATTGGCCAAGCATGTCTCCAGACCTAATCCCTATTGAGCATCTGTGGGGCATCCTCAAACGGAAGGTGGAGAAGCGCAAGGTCTCTAACATCCACCAGCACCGTGATGTCGTCATGGAGGAGTGGAAGAGGACTCCAGTGGCAACCTGTGAAGCTCTGGTGAACTCCATGCCCAAGAGGGTTAAGGCAGTGCTGGAAAATAATGGTGGCCACACAAAATATTGACACTTTGGGCCCAATTTGGACATTTTCACTTTGGGGTGTACTCACTTTTGTGGCCAGCGGTTTAGACATTAATGGCTGTGTGTTGAGTTATTTTGAGGGGACAGCAAATTTACACTGTTATACAAGCTGTACACTCACTACTTTACATTTTAGCAAAGTGTCATTTATTCAGTGTTGTCACATGAAAAGATATAATAAAATATTTACAAAAATGTGAGGGGTGTACTCACTTCTGTGAGATACTGTATATATGTATGTATATGTACAGTATATGTGTGTGTGTGTGTGTATATATATATATATATATATATAAGACTGGTCAATCAAATTCATGAGCTAATAATGAAAAAGATGCCCATCACACTCTCCGTACTCACTCTTGTCCTCTTGGCCATATCAGCTTCTGAAACTTCCTCTGCAGCATTGGATCCAGGACGAATCACTGGAAAAGTTCAAGAGGTAACAAGTTCATCTAGGTGCACATGTACGCTTCATTGCTATTGGCTAGCTCAATTTAAGCTCTGTTACTGGTCAGCTGACTTGGCAGTGTTTTGTGACTGGCTTCACTCACAGCCCTCTCTGCCGAGGTAAAGGTTCCTGGAGCCTGTGTGAGTTTTCACTTTCTTGTCCTTGAATTTGGCAGCATCTTCTCTGTTCACGGCAGGCAAAATGTTCAGTCTCCTGCCATCAACTCTAATGCCACCAAACTGAAATGCACATTTGCATTAGCACAATAATCCTGTGTTTACTGGTATAATACGGTATAATTCTTACTAGAGCTACAGGACAACGGACTCACCTCTTTTTCATCTTGAGCAGCAGCAGCGATACATTTCTCTGCCGCTTCTTTACTTTTGAACTGAGCAAAAGCACAACCTAAACAGACAGACATGGTAAAAGTGAGAATTACTTTGAAGAAAGAACTTCGATTCCATAAAGGCCGGGGTTTTGGTGACTGAAACTACCTTTTGAACATCCCGTGTCTGCGTTCATCACCACACGTACGTATTTTAGCTCACCAAACTGCAACAACACTTCTTCCAAACCCTCTTCGTCTGTGTCAAAGGCCAGATTTCTGTCGATGACAATAAAAACATGAATTCCTATTTAAAGCAATTGTTAATATACAGGGCTGCTGTTTAGTTACAGGTAAAATGTTTGACGAACTGTAAAAAACATCTGTTTGTTATTGATTGTAAATGCAACAAGTTATGAGTTCCTTATATGATTCTCACCTGATGAAGATGGTTCTTCCCTCATTCACATCTGTAGGAAGAGGGTCTCTCTTCTTCTTTGGAGGAGCTGAGGATAGAGATTTACAGAGAGTAATTTACAGACATTAAAAAAATAATAACAAATAAATAAAAATGACAAAAACATGGTTAAAACATTAAAGTGAAAACAGAAAACATGTACAAACTAATTCTAAATATAAATGAAAACTACAATTTCAAACATACGAAAACAACATGATACAGTATATCAATCACACTAAAATAACACTGCTATAAATAAATGATTAATAAAGTTACTTTTTCCCTCAGTGTCGTCATCATCATCATCATCGTAGTCGTCAGGTTCACTGGCATCACTGTCTGTCTGCTGAGATTCAGAGTCATTTTCTGCATCTTCCTCTTCACTACTATTGGCTTCATCATCATCCTCATCCTCAGACGCCTCTTCTTCTTCTGACTCAGAGTCATCCTTTTCTTCCTGTGATGTGGGCCTTAACACAAGACAGACCTTATGTTAAATTCAAGGAATTCACATTCACACACATCATCAGATCCGTTGCACTTCCTGTACTCACTTTTTCTTGGCCTCTTTTTCATTCCCATCAGCTCCTGCACCTTTAGAATTCAAATTCACATTCTCTTCTTTGACGGTTCCTACGAGATATCCAGATACACTTCACTACAAAACCTAGAGGGTAGATGCACTTTCAAAGCTTTTTACAAGAGCATCCACATAAATGAATGATGCTGATGGAGTTAAAATTAAAATACACATTACCAGCCGCTCCAGCTGACTGGGTGGCGAGATACTTGTCTTTTGCAATGGCCCAGTCCACAGCCACCTGTCTGTCTGTGAGAAAGGAATAAAACACATTTTATGATAGTAAAAAAGTGATACTAGAAGTGTCAATAATTAAGATTTTTTAAAATGTTTTTGATAGAGGTCTCTTCAAGGCTAAATTTCTTTGATATATAATAGAACAGAAATATTATTCAAATTAAAAAATCTGTTTTCTATTTTAATACGCTTTAAAATGTAATTTATTTCTGTGATGGCAAAGCTGAACTTTCAGCAGTCTTCAGTGTTAAGGGAAGACTCACCTTTGATCTCCTTCAGGTTCATCGCAGTCAGAGCTTTTCCAGCTTCTGCCATGTTCTTAAACTGCACAAATGCAAAACCTCGCTTCTTCCCATCTGCACAAACATGATGCAATCAAAATAAGGTGGACAGTCGTATGAAAAAACATCAGGTAAACAAAGAACTTAAGAGATTGCTTATAAACAGTCAGATGCATTTGTTGGTCAAACATTTACCTGGTTTTAAGGGAATCTTGGCCTCAATCACTGTTCCAAACTCAGAGAAGATCTGTGTCAAATCGTCTTCTTCACACTGCACATAAACCACATCAGCGCATGAGCCAATATCACATGTCAAAAGTCAAAACTACACATTTGTCCTTTATACAACAAACAGTATTTAGTCGACTTACCTTAAAACTGAGATTTCTGAGGATCAGTCGAGCTTTCAGTTTGTTCTTCTTTATGTTTGTACACTTTGCAGGACTTTTGGTTTCTGTTGGTTCCTGAGGTTTCTTTGTATCTTCTGAATCTGCAGGAACAGTTCAGACTCATTTCTTACAGACCACAAAAAGAGTAAATAATCCATGAATAAAAAATACAAGCATCTAACCTTCTTCTGTTTTCACTTTCTTCTTCTTTTTCTTATTATCGGGCTTTTTCTTGGCCACAGTTACAAATATCTTCTCGCCTTCATACGCTTTGACTTCTTTAATGGCCCGCTGAGCATCTTCTTCCATTGAGAATGTGACATATCCAAAGCCACGACATTTTTCAGTCTCTGCAAACAGCACACATTAACGTTTCTTTTAAACCTAGAGACCACAGGCAATTCAGACCTATACATTTAATTTGACAAAGTTACATTTGTAATTTTTTTTTTCTCTCGAAATTGATGAGTCGAAAAATAGTTGATGTACCCTAACATTCAAAAGTTAGCATTAACTTGATCAAAAATGACAAAAATGTTCCAAAAGATTTCTATTTCAAATAAATGCAGTTCACTGAACTTTCTATTTACACAAAAAATGTTTTCAGCATTGATAATAATAAGAAATGTTTCTTGAGCATCAAATCAGCATATAACAATGATTAAGTACTTGAGGTGAAACAACCTGATTTTTGCACTTTTTAGATAGATATATAGAGAGAGAGAGAGACACACACACAGAGAGAGAGAGAGAGAGAGAGAGTGAGTTACCCAGAGAGCAAAGGGTGTGTGCTCACTGTGAGACAGGAGAGATCGAGACACGCACTTCCTCCTTCACTGTCATAAATACATATCCATAAGAAACCTCTACTTCAACAAATTCACCAACTTAATAAAGAACTTTACAGCCATTAGTGAAACAGAACAAATAGTATTAGGAGAGGGACAGACAGCAGCACTTGCTGTGAGATACATGTGGATGTGCCACAGCCTGAGAGACAGCAGGTGAATGTGTGTGTGAGTGTGTGTGTGTGAGTGTGTGTATGAGTGAGAGCGAGAGACAGCAGGTGAATGTGTGTGTGAGTGTGTGAGGGAGAGAGAGACAGCAGGTGAATGTGTGTGTGAGTGTGTGAGGGAGAGAGAGACAGCAGGTGAATGTGTGTGTGAGTGTGTGAGGGAGAGAGAGACAGCAGGTGAATGTGTGTGTGAGTGTGTG
>NW_015628726.1:2136603-2149239 GCF_001515625.1 Sinocyclocheilus rhinocerous | reverse complement strand
ATCCATAAGAAACCTCTACTTCAACAAATTCACCAACTTAATAAAGAACTTTACAGCCATTAGTGAAACAGAACAGATAGTATTAGGAGAGGGACAGACAGCAGCACTTGCTGTGAGATACATGTGGATGTGCCACAGCCTGAGAGACAGCAGGTGAATGTGTGTGTGAGTGTGTGTGTGTGAGTGTGTGTGTATGAGTGAGAGCGAGAGACAGCAGGTGAATGTGTGTGTGAGTGTGTGTGTGTGAGTGTGTGTATGAGTGAGAGCGAGAGACAGCAGGTGAATGTGTGTGTGAGTGTGTGTGTGTCGTGCTGCTTTCTAAAATTTCTCATTCTGACTGATTTCTAACGCTCATTAGAAGCTCATGGAGTCCAAATTAACAACTTTCTTTCAATTCCACAGAGATGCACACATGGCTGCACAAAGAAAAAAAAAAGGAAGTTCTTTATAGATCATAAATACATACCCATAAGAAACCTCTACTTCAACAAATTCACCATCTTAATAAAGAACTTTACAGCCATTAGTGAAACAGAACAAATAAAGATAGTATTAGGAGAGGGACAGACAGCAGCACTTGCTGCGAGATACGTGCATGTGTATGTGTGAGTGAGAGACAGCAGGTGAATGTGTGTGTGAGTGTGTGAGTGAGAGAGAGACAGCAGGTGAATGTGTGTGTGAGAGAGAGAGAGAGAGAGAGTGAGATAGAGTATTCCCTCCAAATACTCATTATTTCTATGTAAGTTAAAGACTGTGGTATCAAATGTTCACATGTTATAATTTGTTACAGTTTAATACTTCTAAGATGTTATAATATTCCATTATATTACTTGTTTGTTCATTTACTTATTATTATTGTTATTATATTATTATTTTTTATCTTTTTGTACATGTATACTAAGCTTTGGCAATATTGTATCATTTACAGTCATGCCAATAAAGCAATTTTGAATTGAATTGAATCGAGAGAGAGAGAGAAGACACACACAGAGAGAGAGAGAGAGAGAGAGAGAGAGATGTCATTTGGTATTACTGAGCATTTTTGCATGTCACCAAAAATTAAAGCACATTCTTTTAACTAACTCTTGTAGAAAAGACATGAAGTTTGTTCCATTAAATTGATCCATGGAATAAAACTCAACCTCCTACATTTTAAAACGTAGGGGTTTAAATGGTTAAATCTTACCTCTGTCCCTGACAACAAAGCAATTCTTCAGCGGTCCTATTTCTGAGAAAACCTCTGCCAGATGTTCATTAGTGGCTGTTGCAGGTAATCTCCTGACAAATAAAGTGACTGCAGGCATTTTTCCCACACGAGTCAGCTCGACTGTTCTTCACAGCCAGCAAACGTCTCTAAAACAACACTGTTGATTACTGACTATGGCAGATATTGTTATATACAAGTCGCGATAACATTAAAGATCTTGTCATATGAATGCCTGTAAACAGTTCAGTAGTAATAAGGCACGTTTTCCCACGTGCTTCTGCTCTACAGGAAGTTGTCATGCTGGAGATTCTTCGTTTGTGTGGCACTGCGCGGTGAGGAACAGCACTGACACCTGCTGGTCTGGAGAAGCATGTCCGGGTAGGTCTTTTTCGAGTCCAAGCCCAACAGGTCACAAAATCACCATAGAGTAGCCCAAACGACTCGCGTGCTTATACTGTATATATGATAGCTTTGTGTGAGGAGGAACAGATCGCTACTCATAATAATAGTCTAGAAACGGATCAGTCCGATGCGTGCGAATTTGTGAATGGGATCAACTGATTGATTGAAAATATCCGACACAAAAGAACATTTTCATTGATCCACCTTTATGGTGGTTTTGCGTCACTTTGAGATTGACATCTTCATTTACCATTTATATTGCATATAAAAGATTTGTGTTCCACAAAACGACACGAGGGTGCATATAATGACAGACCTTTTCATTTAAGTATGTTTTATTATTATTATTATGATTGTGTTTGCTGATAAAAAATGTATATGCTTTATACATGTTTTTTTTTCTCATAAATTTTAAAGGGGAAAATTTTTAAAAATAATCCGAACTGTGGTTTATTCTGCGGAGAACTTCTGAAAACATGACAATGAGGTAAATTTTATTTGCACCTACTGCGTGCTAGTTTACTTTGTGTGTGTGTGTGTGTACCTGGTATTTATCACGTTATGGGGACCAAATGTCCCCACGAGGATAGTAATACTAGTAAATTTTGACCTTGTGGGGACATTTTTGAGGTCCCCATGAGGAAACAAGCTTATAAATGATAAAGAATGAGTTTTTTTGAGAAAGTAAAAATGCACAAAGTTTCCTGTAAGGGGTAGGTTTAGGGGTAGGGTTGGTGTAGGGCAAGAGCACATACAGTTTGTACAGTATAAAAACCATTACGTCTATCTAATGTCCCCATAAAACATGGAAACACAATGTGTGTGTGTGTGTGTGTGTGTGTGTGTTTAACATTTTCCATTTAATTAGAAAAAAAGTCAGATTCACGCCTGCTTTTATCATTATATCTTCGGAGTATTTCAATGTCTTTCTGCTCTTGGTCACTAGAGGGCGACAACATCCACTCAATTGTTTAATATCTTATTGGCATGATTTTGCACATTGTAGAATGCATCTAAAAGTCACAGAAAAAAGTAATCAGTAATGGTAAATAATAAAAACAAAATCATAATTTAAAATATAAAATGTAATTTAAATCTAAATATATAAATTTAAATATCATTTTTGTAAATGTATAAATAACTTTGTATTGTACAGCTATTGTTTAGTTCAAATATGAATTGGCTGACATCATATTCTATTTCCATTAAGCTTTGCTCCATGACAGTATGTCACAGGCTAAAATCAGTGCTCTGAAGTAGAAATCTTGGAATTTTTAAAGTACACATTGGTTAATTGTTTCAGACGTGACCAAGTCAAAATGTTTGGCTTAACACAAATACACTTTTATTTAGCTATTATTTAGAGACTGATTTTCAGATAGGTTAATCATCTTGATTTTGTTCTTGTTGGTATACCTGATCATCGGACAGACATCATGCTTTGTCCTCTGGTTCTCCTTTGTCACCCTTTCCTGTAATCCCGTCTGGTAAGTGTCTTAACCCAAAGTGTGGGTTAATCTACCTCTGAAGGACAGTTACCAAGATGTGTGTATAGTGTGTTCATGAAAAGGCTGCTGAAGGTTTCAGCATCTCCAATACCGAGAGACAACAGTGGCATAGCAGAGACTGGCTCCGGGCCCAGTTACACAAGTGCCCAGCAGAAATTATCTTACAGCACGCTGTGTGATGAGTGTGTTTGTGTTTTCTTTGCATTAGCACTTTGGACACACCATTCTGTAAGTATCAGCACAACTTTCTTATCATACAGTTTGCATTTAGACAGTGTGCATTATTTATTTGGAATCTAAAAGGCCACAAATGACGCGCGAAGGAGACCGTGGTAATGCTGTGGATTGGGTTATTGTATTTCATCTGTTTAAATTGAGATCCTCTCCGACATGTGGGGGCGTCCACTTAATATTTGTAGTTCATAATGATAGCATATGCTTTTTAGGCTGTGATGAGAAAGACCAAATCAAGTCATCATGGTGCAGGTGCCTGTGAGTTGGTGCTTAGAGAAGACCAAGAGTGAACAGTCACAAAAGGTTTTTACAGTATAACCAGAATAATATGTTGTGAAAATACACTGAAAATGACAGGTTTTCTTTAATTAGCCTCAAAACATTACTGTAACGTTTTGGTGTAATGCAAACAAAATCAGATAAAATTGCAATGTTGGTAAAACGTTTAGGTTTAGGCTTTAAAAAAAACCTACAATTGGCCGGAAACCTTTTGAACGGGCACATGTTTGTAAAAAAAAAAAAAACTTTGCTTTAAACATGGCTTGTCCAATCAGAGAATTCAGATTCTAGACAGTCTGTTTTTTAATGTCATAATAATAGTCATGATAATATAATAATTGATGGATTAATAGACATAATAAAAATGAATAATTTTAACCAATAACCAAAAACTAACTTTTGTTTCTGGTTAGTGATATACAGTAACTGTGTTTTAGAGCTAGAAATGGTTTAGAAATGTATATGGATAAAGCGTATTTGTTCTGTGTAAAATGAAGTACATTTCAATTCTGATGTGAAAATTCAACAGCTATTGAGTCACCAAGTTTAGAATAATCTGCCAGGCAATATGACTGTGGGTAAGACATGTTCAAGTGTAGATTCATGTTTTCTTTGACTATAGATTCATGTGATAGCGAGTTGCATTTATGATCACAGCAGGATACTGTCATGCTCCTGGTGTTGACGCAGATTCTGTAAATGGGTCATGCATTTCTCTCTCTCTGGTGGTGCTTTAAAATAAGGTTGTAGGAGGGGAAGTTATGAAAGATATTTTTCTTGCGCTGATTTGAATGACAGGACGGCGCATTGCAGAGCCAAACACAACAGCGCTAAACACAGAGGAAAAACACAAAGAACACACACTCATATGGAATCTATCTATCTATCTATCTATCTATCTATCTATCTGAATGTAGACTAAGGCAGTGTTACCGAATGACCTTGTCAGAGGTCAGCAAAGTGGGACAGTGGGATATTGTATGAACCCACGCTGGCAGTGTGTTGAGTGGGAGAGTTCAGACTCATGTGATGAGGAACTGATGAATACAAATGATTTCTTTTCACTGACTGAATCAACCCACCACAGCAGAGCATTTTTATTGCCACTGTTGGTAGACAGAAAATGCTTACTTTGCTTACTAAGCTGCGCTAGTTACTTTATCTGTACTTTATATATGGAAAATGGGTGGATGAGGGCCTATATAATGCTAATATAATATGTAATAGTGACTTTCTAAAACTGAAATGTATTTTATAGTTAGTAATATGGTTAAATAGTTACAAAAATGTTTTATAGTACCTTATTTAATAATCATAATGATTGGATTTTTGTAATGAATTCTAATAGTTTTTTATAGTAAAATGAATTAAATGGTCATAGTGTTTGACTGACAACTTATTGTTTGTATTGAATGTGGGTCACTGGGGTGCAATTACTAACAATGTCTTATAATACTGGTGATGTGAGCATCACTGCTGTCTTTCTAATGACAGCTGTGCTGTAATGCTCTAGGGTTGAAGAACAATCATGTCTACAGTATTGCATAATGAACACATCTGAGGGACACGTGTGTCAGATAGTTGTTTATGAGTACAATGAAATTTAGATTTTTAATTTACGGCATCATTTGCTGTTTTAAATTAAGACACAAAAATGGTGATAGCATCTTGACTGATGTACAATAGAATGAGCCTCAGTCAAGATACTGTGTGTGTGTGTGTGTGTGTGTAATCATCACAAATCATTACAAAGAGGGGACACGCAGCTGCCAAACCATTTATACCAAAGAAAACCTATGAGACATAGAAAATTAGCCATTATTTCACTCCCATAGTCCCATAATATCTTGATGATTGTTCATTATTGTGTGGGCGTTTCCCGGGACAGAAACCATATGGAGGGTCTCAGTGGGAGGTGTGAGACACTAGAGGGAGGGTGGATGTTTACACAGGCGTCTTATGGGTCATCCGGCATAAATCTGCATATGCTATTAGCATCATTAACAACTCACAACTTGCTGTAATGACTAATGAGAAGTCACTGTGGATGAGAGGAAAGAATCTCATCCTAAACCGAATTACCCATATTCCCAGAAGCCACATGCTTGATACTTTAAATGGGCTGTGTTAGCAAGATCAAAACAAGATGGAAGAGTGACGGTTTTTGTGAGTATCCAGAAACATCAAGTTTTTATTGAACAACGTCAAAGACAGAAGCATTAATCATTCCATGAGGCCGATTCCTTTGTCTGTGGGTCAGCTTCAGATGCCAGTGCAAAGCCCTACAGCCCACATGGACCCAATTCAGGGCCATTTTTTGTCTGTAGTGAATGATTATGAATCATTGGCTTGGTTGTGTCTCTGCGGCTGAGGCCACTTATCCAGAGCTGTAGCAGTGTGCTTGGGTTCAAAAGCAGCTTGGAGGAGCTTGATAGAACCAAAGCCATCTCTTATAGCTTATCGTTATGAATTAAGCAGCAGATGGGGGATATTATCATATTACAAGGCCATAATCATGGGATTAAATTATAAACCTGATGAATTGTGGGCATGCTCAGGTTTCAGGCTGGATCGAGCCTTGAAGTTTAACTCAAAATGATTTCTCAAAGTCTGATTCACATCTATTAAAAAGTTTCTGAGGAAACTGAATCAGACAGCTTTGGAGAGGGACAGTTTAATATGGTCCAAGTCTTCCAGTCTCATAGGGTTGGAAAGGTTTTGTCTGGTTATGATGATGAAAAAAAAAAAATTGTGTGTAAGCAGATCATCTGTGGAAAAGATTTAGACTGGCTTAAAGTAGACACAATGTTTGTTTACGGTGGTTTAATGCAATCCAGAATAAGCCTTGTTCCCGATCCCCAATCAATCATGTTTGTTTTTGCACTTGGTTATGTAAAGGGACATTCAGACAGCATTATATTGCCAACCCTCAAAGAAAATGAATGACTTCTGCTTGCTATGTTGCTGAAAATTGCTGTCAGTGTGACAGTTTAACTTTATTTGACATGTTTAGCCATTAAAAGGACTTTTATTCAGCAAGGATGCATTAAAATCATCAAAACTTATGGTAAAGACGTTTACACTGTCACAAAAAATGATGTTCGTCTTGAACTCAATACATCAAAGAATCTTTTGTCTCTTTAGAATCTCAAAATTAGCCGTTTCCACAAAAACATTAGGCAGCACAACTGTTTGAACTGTTATAATAATAAAACCTATTTCTTGAGCACATTCAGCATATTAGACTGATTTCTGAAGGATGATGTGACACTGAAGACTGGAGTTATAGTTGATAAAATTATTGATAAAATAAATGCGGCCTTGGTGAGCATAAGAGACTTCTTTCAAAAGCACTAAAATGCTTATGTCTTTTTTCCACCTTTTTACTGCCTTTTATTACCACACATGACTTGTGTGTAGTCAAGTGGCATTGGATAGCTGTTGTGAGTCTGGGCCAGAACCTTACTTCCACCATTGAAAGTCTTAGACAGTGGGCACTTTCTCAGAGAAAAGACAACTCCAGACCCAGTGCTGGGGGCTGTCAGCCTCATTCGCTGTCGTGTGTACAGCATGAGCCCATAGTGTTATTAGATACTAAATGCCTGTGCTTTTTTTTTTTCCTCTGTAAAATGACTCTCAGGAGTTTGTGAGGTTGACATACCCTTGACTTTGTTTTGGCACCAACAGAGAGTAGTGAGTCATGCTGACATCACCTTAAGGTTAGGTCGGGTGAAGGTGGATTTAGTATCTTAAAGGGAAATATTTGAGAGACACTTTTATCATAATTGCATACAAGTGAACAAGTTTATTTATATTTTGATATTTAATTGTTAAATTTACTAGCAATGCGGACTGAAAATTATTTCTACACCAATTTATTTTCAGTGGAGTGTATATTTAGTATACTGCGTGCTTTAACAAACACTGGGTACTGCAAAATAATGACAAGAAATATCTTTATGATGAGTTGTCAAGGAGTGTAGTTCTATTTAAGAACAAATGACTCATGTGAGCTTGTTCTTTTTAGTGATTCAAAAACATACAGCGCAACCAGTGTAGTCTGATTCAGGAACGAAGGATTCTTCATGAGCTGGTTCTTTTAAGTCAACCAGAAGCATAAATCAGCAACAATGTAGTCTGATTCCTAAATGAATGGCTCTTATGAGCTGGTTCTTTAACTGAATCAAAAACATACAGTGTGATCAAATTCTGACACTCTGAGCCCGTAGTCTTTACGAGCTAATGACTACATTCTACTTAATGCATGGCCATTAACTCATAAATCATTATCCTGAGTGCCTTAGTCAATAGGGTCTGGCTGCAGACATGCACTTGCACTCTCAGACACCTGCACTTCCGCAAGTGACGTCACTTGCAATCGACACAAATCGTGTGGCACAAATCGGAGACAAGATGTTGTGTTGGTTAAACGTTAAAAAAAAGTGTACCATAACATACAGGTCCTTCAAGTCACCTGTAGGACAAAATCCGTGACCACAGAACAGCTGAATATAAATGCAATGCGCAAAGTCTCTCGTTAAGCTCGTTAAACCATAAACGCTTAATATGGCTTAATGTATTAAGATAGTGCTACTAAAAGATCAAATTCGATATTCGATAACATCTTGTCTCCATTGGCAATACCCATGATTTGTGTCGATTGCAAGTGACATTGTAATTTTGTTTCTTTTTTCTTGTCTTCACCACCTGGCTACTTTTGTAAAATGTTGAGAGATTCAAAAAATTTAAAAATAAAATAAAATGTAAAAATAAAAAAAAGATTGCAAGTGACTTGCGGATGCGCAGGTGTCTGAGAGTGCAAGTGCATGTCTGCAGCCAGACCCTTCTCATCTGAGTACATACTGAAAGGTATTTTGTATCTTAAAACAACTAGAAAGAGTTTTGTAATTGGTATAGCAGAAAGGGCAGGACTGGAGCTACAGGAAGCCAATTTGTTCAACAGTTGTTCTCCTACAATCCCACCAAGATCACATTTCACGTGTGTGTGTTCTCTGCATTATCGAACCAGTCTTACTTTTATATATGCACGCATGTATGCACTTGTGCTTTATGCAATACATTCCTTGGTGGAGTACAAACACAGATGATTAAGAAGGGTCCTCGCTTGAATAGATACACAATCTCCACTTTCCACCCACATACATGTCGGGATACCAGAGCCACTCCACCCAGACATCTTTACATACTGTATCGTGCCAAGTATCAGCAGTCATGCAAAATACAATAAGATCAAATGATGAAGGATTCCAGTGGCATGCAGGCAGGTAATGGTAATTTATTGTTTTTTTGTCAGTACAATGAAAGTCAATGTGGTCAAATTCATTATGAACAAAATAGCTGTGTGTGTGTGTGTGTGTAGCGCATATGGTGAGTAAATGATGAATAATTTCATTTTTGGGTGAACTTAAATTATTCATGCATAATAAAAATGTTTGGCTTCATAATCATTCAGAATATAAATGCTTGCTCTTCCTCTGAAACATCATTACTTTTCCGTTGCCATCAACCCTGTAAGTTACTTAAACATGTTAAACAAGCAGGCAAATAGCTATTTAGGTTTTGTTGTTGTTGTTTGTTTATTTGTTTGCTTTTAGCAAACTCGCATTCTGGAAAAAATCACTCCACTTTTCACCATCCCACAAATTCCTGATGAATAAAATAAGGTCCTACAGTGTGTCACATTACAGATGGGTTGCACGCTACAATTTATGTTTGCTTTAAGAAAATGTAAAAGTCTGCCATTATACAGTATAAAGGATGCAAATGAAAAGTGTCCTCTCATATACTTGAGGAAATATAGCTTCATGAACATGTATTTTATAAATTAATTAATTATTAAAATTTAAATTAACACTAATTCAAGACTGAGCATTCCATACAGCAAGTCTGTGTCTGGGATCTTTACAAAGATTCTAACTGGATTACTGTAAAACATGGGAACTATGCCATTATACAGTATAAAGGATGCAAATGAAAAGTGTCCTCTCATATACTTGAGGAAATATAGCTTCATGAACATGTATTTTATAAATTAATTATTAAAATTAAAATTAACACTAATTCAAGACTGAGCATTCCATACAGCAAGTCTGTGTCTGGGATCTTTACAAAGATTCTAACTGGATTACTGTAAAACATGGGAACTAAAAAATCCCATCTTTAATCCATGATTGCTCACATAAGAAAGATAGACGTACTATGTGTGCGGAATCATTTGGTTGTCTTGACGAGGCTGTGAGTTGTTTGGGCAGAGATATCTATCTATCTATCTATATGTCTATCTGTCTGTCTGTCTGTCTGTCTGTCTATAAATAAATAAATAAATTTCCTTAGAAAACGTCAAGTTGTAAACATTCCAACAGTTGGTTGTAACACTGTGAAAAGAACAATTGTCTTTTATAATAAACAGACACTTATTTAAAAATGTCAGTTTCTTCAGCCAAATGTTTTAGCCAACTAGAGCACTGTTTGCGCATATTGCTCCAGTCTTTTTATAGTGTTTGAGACATCAAAAATTGTTTGAATAATATTATGATCCCATAACGAGAGATCTGTCCTCTGTTAAATCTCAGAGTTATTAACAAAATCGGGAATGACATTTTAATGTCTCCTTATAGCTGGCTGTCATGACTCATATCTGTTTATCTGTGTATTTTGATCATGACATCATCTTTTTTCATGTTACTGTAGCATAACATGTATATCCCGTTCAAATCTGCTTTTAATTTTCCAAATTGAATCCATTTGGAAGTAATCATCTCTAATTCACATACTGTATCCGAGGTCTAGAGGAATGTTTGAAAGCGAATTGCTTCATTAAAAACCTGTTGCATGTGTGTAGGTTTGTTGTGTTCATTAGCATGTAAACGTAATATTTTGAGGTGGTGTGTCACAGCTCGAAGCAACTGGCACACTTGCCTCTGTTGACCTGGTAGTGGTGTGTCATGGTTATTTTTATGTGGGTTTCACTCCATGCACACTATGTAAAGGCTGCAGTTGTATCTTGGCCTACTAAAAAGCTATGCAATTATATATAAAATATACAACAGAGCACATTGCACAGAATGCTGTATTTTAGCCAACTAGAGCACTGTTTGCGCATATTGCTCCAGTCTTTTTATAGTGTTTGAGACATCAAAAATTGTTTGAATAATATTATGATCCCATAACGAGAGATCTGTCCTCTGTTAAATCTCAGAGTTATTAACAAAATCGGGAATGACATTTTAATGTCTCCTTATAGCTGGCTGTCATGACTCATATCTGTTTATCTGTGTATTTTGATCATGACATCATCTTTTTTCATGTTACTGTAGCATAACATGTATATCCCGTTCAAATCTGCTTTTAATTTTCCAAATTGAATCCATTTGGAAGTAATCATCTCTAATTCACATACTGTATCCGAGGTCTAGAGGAATGTTTGAAAGCGAATTGCTTCATTAAAAACCTGTTGCATGTGTGTAGGTTTGTTGTGTTCATTAGCATGTAAACGTAATATTTTGAGGTGGTGTGTCACAGCTCGAAGCAACTGGCACACTTGCCTCTGTTGACCTTGTAGTGGTGTGTCATGGTTATTTTTATGTGGGTTTCACTCCATGCACACTATGTAAAGGCTGCAGTTGTATCTTGGCCTAATAAAAAGCTATGTAATTATATATAAAATATACAACAGAGCACATTGCACAGAATGCTGTATCCCACAATGCAGTGCACTTTATTTGACCTTGACCAGTGTGATTAATTAAATGGAAGGAATCCTTTTTTTGGCTCATTATTTGATGGAACTGCCCAAAAGATAAATTTTTAGACCAAATATATCAAATGTTATTCAATTTTTTTAATTGTTTCAAATTAAATATAATTAATTAAATAAACAGTATGTATGTATACATATATACATATATACATGGTCATATGTTCATAAAAAAAACTGGGGATCTTATGTAATAATAATAACAATAATAATAATAATAATAATAATAAATAAAAATCTTTTAAAGGAATAGTTCACCCAAAAAATTAAAATTTGGTCACCCTCAGGCCATCCAAGATGTAGATCAGTTTGTTTGTTCATCAATAACAGATTAGGAGAAATGTAGCAATACATCACTTACTCACCAATTGATCCTCTGCAGTGAATGGGTGCCGTCAGAATGAGAGTCTAAACAGCTGATAAAAACAACACAATAATCCACAAGTAATCCATATGACTCCAGTCCATCTCACGACTTCAACATTTTGTGAAGTGAAAAGCTGCATGTTTGTAAGTAACAAATCCATCATTAAGGCAAATTTTATGTTATGGTTAGAGGACTCGTATTTTAAGTTACAAACATCTTAATGATGGATTGGTTTACTACAAAAACACAGCTTTTTACTTCATAAGTCATTAATCGATGGACGTCTACATCTTGGATGACCTGATGGTGAGTAAATTTTCGGCAAATGCTCAGTTTTAGGTGAACTGTTTCTTTAAGGAAAGACATTATTGGTTGTAAACTTTGCTAGCAAATAGTATGTCTTAATATGTGTCACTGGCAGGGAATGGCTTCATCTGAAAATACCTTTGTTTCTCTATCAAACAAACAGCTGAACATCTGAAACAAAGGGTGTGTCCCAGCATTCCCTATATGCACTGATGTCATGGTGTGTGTGTTGAGCTCGGTTATGTGTGTAATCCTGTGCGGTTGGATGGAGAGCAGTTTGTTTGTGTGTCTGTCTAACTTTAGTGTACTGCTGTTCTGCATGCTGCACAATGCTTTCTATTCTCTGCCAAGATAGAGGACAGTCTAATGGTGGACTTGTCCTCTCCTCTCTCCCTTTTGTCCCTCAATTCTTGGTTAAAAAGGACCTTTGTGTCCAGTTGAGATCACATGTCACAATACCCAAACGTCTTCCATTTAAGGATTATGGAGGCCACTGTGCTCTTAGGAACCTTAAGTGCAGCAGAAATTTTTTTGTAACCTTGGCCAGATCTGTGCC
>NW_015628726.1:2088882-2131629 GCF_001515625.1 Sinocyclocheilus rhinocerous | reverse complement strand
GATGTATAAGTCACATATAAGAACTTATATGTTTCTTGAGTTTATACATGATGTTATCATAATTTTATCCTATAATCAAGTACATTTCTATTCCTGCAATTATTTCTGCATGCTTGATTTGCCTGTTGTGCATTTGATGAATAAACTTTGACCTGAGTAATGGAATGTGCAGTTATATTCTGTAAGGGGCCATTTACACAGAACGTGTTTTTGTATTTCACTGTGCTTCTTTTCCATTGCTTTTCTATGTAAACACACGCTAGATGGACATATTTCTTCGTTGCTCTTGCATTTCACATTGTTTTTTTTTTGCAGTGTCTCGCTTGTGACTGCAAAAGCGCATTCTGTGTGAACTGGCCCTAACAAGGCTAAATGCCAGGAATAGTTTGCACAAATATTCTGTCATCATATAGTCACCCTAATGTCAATACAAGCCCATATTATTTTTTTCCTTCCATGGACCACAAAAGGAGATTTTCTATAATATTCTAGCTGCTCTTTTCCTTACAATGCATTTTTTAAAAGATGAACTTGATGACAGCAAATGTCAACTTAAAATGATGAAAAGCAACATAAAAGTAGACCATACACCTCTATGTTCTTATCTCTGTGTGCACTGTTTTTGAAAGTCTTTTCGAAACATTTGATAGCTTTGATTGAGAAAATGATCAATATTTAAATCATAATTTCAGTATGCTCTTCACACAAGGTGACAGAACTTAATGTAATATTCAATAAAATATTGCACATATGGTTGAATAGATTAATTTCTATTCTATTTTATTTTATTAATTTTATTTTTATCCAAGACCTCCTCCTGCCTAAAAATTGTGTTCCATGAAAGAAAGAAGAAAAATTTTCAATGGCGAAATAAAAAAGGTGTTTCTTAGTATGTGTGTTTTTTTTTTTTTTGCTGTTGACTCATTTGTCTTGGAGGCTTGAGATCATTTTAAACAGAACATATTTATAATGTTACATCAGTCTACTGAGAGCAGGCAAAGAGGACTCACCCAAATGCTGTAATGCAGTCTGGTTCTATTCATCAGAACTTAGAAGCTTAGAATTTTAAATATACTCGTATATTTAAAAAAATAATAAAAAATAAGCAAAATGGCTATAGCAAAATATTATATTATATTATATTATATTATGTGACTTGTTTACAAAAAAATGAGCAAAGTGTTTGCAAGCTAGCTGTAACTTTCATATAGACTACTTGACTTGACCATAAACTGTGATTAAGGGTCATTTTGTAACATTTGATGGCTGAGTAGCAATTAAGGCTCTATAAAATACCGCTTGTGTTGAAAGGGAGTGACAGTGATTGACAGTGTACTATTTATGTAAGAGTGAATCAAGAGACAGAGGGGAATGCTGGCTACTGGGAGGGTGGATGAGAGGGTGAGAGAGTCTCAAATCATTCAGCAGTGAATTGAAGTGCATTGTGAATGCTGTGAATGATCAAATAAAGAACACATTCCCAAGAGGGCCATTATTTAAGAAATGCCATTTGCATCAGAATACAGGCAAATATGTGTTTGTGCTTGCATAGGCATGACATAAATCATCATTTCGGTTGGCCACACAAAGCAATGATCCATCCGATTATAGCATGTGTTCTGACAGAGCATAAGTGACTGTGCTATGCAACACATTTTGCATCGAAATAAAGCAATATGTTTTCTAAACGAGCGGTTTGAGACCCTGTGCTATGTTGTATATACGTATACATTTCAAGGTGTCTAGTAAAACTAAATTAAATATATAATTTAAAGATGAAATACTGTATTGTAATTGGTATTATATTTATTTACTCAAAAACCTGCTACTCAAAATCTGCTAGTTCCTTATGAACTATCATAGTTTCTGTGAGGACCACTATCATCAAAGATGATTGACAATTAGCATACAGTTTGGATTGGTGGTATGGTTCTGTTCTGGGCAAGTATAGCTGATGCGAGCTTGACTAACGTGACCTGCCAGAACTAACGCTACGCTAGATATTTAGTTGGTTGGTAGACTCTCTGTTTAGAAACTAAGTTACAGATTGATGACTTGATTGACTGTAAGTCTTTGTGAGCCCAGATTTTAGCAGGACATTTCTGCCAATCTGACATTGATCTGCAACCATGATGCAACCGACTTTAAATCAGTTCCTGTCCTCGCAGTCTTATAGACTGACCCACCCTGATCAATACTAACCAGTCCCGCATGTCTTACAGCATGTGGTCCGAATGAAACAGCTCATTTGTTGTTACAGTAAACATAACAGAAATACTTTCAGTTTCAGTGTTACTATTTATACGCTCTGAATCTGATGTAGGGCAGTAACTTATAAGTAATGACATTTGACCCATGCACAGCCCCTGGGAACCTTGAAATCTCCTCTAGAATACTTTAGGAACTGCTCTGTCCTAGAAAAATGTGGTTAAATGAATTATCAGCTTGAGGACATTATAATGTGTCTGAGGAAAGAGAGTATTACATTTCTTTGGCTGGCCCAAAAACGTTTGCAGTGATGTTCAGTTTCAAGGAACTCTGGGGCAGTGTTTAGGAGGACATATCCATATATATAAATATGACAGATACACTACCGGTCAAAAGTTTGGGATCAGAACGATTTTTAATGTTTTTTACAGGAGTTTCTTATGCTCATCAAGGCTGCATTTATGTGATCAAAAATACAGGAAAAAAACATAATATTGTGAAATATTATTATGATGTAAAATAGCATTTTTATATTTTAATATACGTTAAAATCGAATTTATTCCTGTGATGCAAAGCTGAATTTTCAGCATCATTACTCAAGTCTTCAGTGTCACATGATCTTTCAGAAATCATTCTAATATGCTGATTTATTATCAGCGCTGGAAACTGTTGAGCTGTTTAATATTTTTTTGGAACCTATGATACTTTTCTTCAGGATTCTTTGATGAATAAAAAGTTAAAAAGAAGAGCATTTATTTAAAATAGAAATCTTTTCTAACAATATACACTACAGTTCAAAAGTTTGGGGTCAGTAAATTTTTATTCTTTCTTTTTTTTTTAAGAAATTAAAACTTTTATTCAGCAAGGATGTGTTAAATTGATAAGAAGTGATAGCAAAGATTTATATTGTTAGAAAATATTTATATTTTGAATAAATGCGGTTCTTTTTAACTTTTTAAAAGAATAAATCATTAGAAAAGATTTATATTTTGAATAAATGCTGTTCTTTTTGAACTTTTTAACTTTTTAACCCAAACTTGGGTTCATAAGGTAACTGCAGGAAATGTGGGAGTTGAACAAACCAATAATTAAGTCAAGACAACCCCACACAAATAGGGTTAAATAAATAAATAATAATAATAATAGATATCACCATACTTCTGCAGTTAATTGATTAAATTAAGAATTTAAAACTTTTATTTTGTTTTTGTTTTACAAGCTATCTTCATTTTTGTCTAAATAGGCAAATGTGACATTATCTAATTAAATATGCACTAATTTTCATACATTTTCAGAGCAGAAATCTGAACTATAATAAACTATAAAATCAGGCAAATTATATATGAATGTAGCCCTCTGTAAAAACCTTCAGAATATAGATAGGAATAAAACTAAAGTTTGATGAATGTACAGTAAGTAAGACGATTTCTGGCCTAGTGCATGAGGAAAAAAAAGTAATTTTGAGAAAACTGACTTCAAGATGTATTGTAAATTAATTGACATCTACAGACACAAACAGATAGAAATGCAATAAAATAAACGTTTAAATTATTGTCTTCATTTTGAACAATACATCTCTTACTTTATATTTTGAAACCTAACAAAGGTCATTTTGTGAAACGCTTTTCAGTTTGTGTTATATTTCTTTAAAGTAATTGCCACTTATTCTATTATTTTATTATGTAATGATAATACACTAAGTGTTCAAATACATTTTATATACAGTATGATGTTGGTAGATATTGTCATTGTCTCTCTGAAGTGCACTGATCTGAGGCCTGACAGGTCCAGCGTTTTGCTCGGTTAGTTTGATGTATGTATCCAGCCCCACCCACCGCTCAATAAACAGTCTCGTAAATGGGAGCCGTGATGATGAGTGCGGTGACTTTAACATGCACCATCATGAGTCACAGACTGTTAAACATAATGCAGCCTTGAGTGTGAGAAAAGGCAGAGAAAGGCACTTAGACACACACACACACACTGATGCACTGCTTACTTCAAGAAGGACAAAAAGTGTGCATTGCAATATGAGTATGCGCTAAATTGGGGTAAGTGCAAGGTCATCTCGACTGTGACCTTTTAAAGCAGGAGATTTAGTCTAATGAGGAGTGATGCATGGTGTGGAGGACAGAGAGCGAACAAAGAGGTTAAGCAGGTTCATTGCAACCTATTGTGTTTTCTCAGCGCGAGAGGTTTTCTTGTGGTTACTGTTACTATTGCTCATTCTTGGAGAAAGAAAACAAATATGTGTTTAATGTGTGCAGGTTTTATAGATTTGCATGGATGACAAATATTTTTGTGTTGCTTCACGGGTCTATTTTTTATTCATTATCGATTTTCTTTGTTTAAAAGTGACTTTATTAATGTTAATGATAATTCTAAATGATATCCAGTGTAATCTGAGTAATCTAATCTAACATATTTCTGGTGATCCCTCAAAATAGCTATCCTCTGCTGCTCACGAAACATTTGTTGTTATTATCAATGTTAAAAACAGTTGTGGTGCTTAATATTTTTGTGGAAGCCGTTATATTTTTCTTCTATTCTATCAGTAGCAATAAACAATATAAAATTCCAAAAATGTCATATACAGATAGACATAAGACATATAATTTTACTGTATGAATTTGTCTAAAAGGTTGTCAATTTCTTTACTGTATTTTGTTAAATATTTTTTGCCAATCACAGATAACAAACAATAATCTGGAGGCAGTAATATGAATATATTAAAGGGTTGTTTCACCCAAAAATGAAAATTCTGTCATTAATTACTCACCCTCATGTCATTCTAATCCCGTAAGACCTTCATAAATCTTCGGGAACACAATTAAGATATTTTTGATGAAATCCTTAAAGAGCTAACCCTTTAATGCATTATTTTCTTAACCTTGTGCCCATTGCTGTCTGCCAGAGAGAAATAGTAGTCTGATGGTGTTATCAGGTTCTGTATTTTTTTATTCATGGCTGTAACAAATCTGGCCAATGGCTTATTAGAGTAGTGGGACAGAAGTCCACACATAATGCTTGAAACAGGAGACACTGCTTTGGACATCTTCTCTGATTCTGTTGGACACAGAAAGACAGAAGGACATCAGTGATGGTAGTGACATACACAGATATTTTTTTCTGCATATAGTAAAACAATTTAAAGTCAAATCAACATTTATTTGTTTATATATTAATTTATTCATTTGGTAGTAATCTAACAATTGGATAATGTACAGCTGGTAATTTTCACAAAATAAAGTTAATTAAAACCACTTATGCTCAGGGCGTTTTTTGGTATTTTCGCCTAAATTTGACATACTCAAATTCAAATGTTTACCCTACACACATACAATGGAGGAAATGAAAAAAAAAATGGTTTCATTGTAAAGAAAACCATTTGAACTGCATTCGTTTACTGGATCCTTGAACTGAAAAGTTTACCGGTTTAAAAAAAAATCTGATTGCAAAAACTTGCTTCTTTTCATTGTTAAGGTATTGTTTTCGTTATAATGTACAGATTCAAATTAGGAGTCAATAATTAAATATTATTTTATCACTCTGCGCGCCCCCCTGACATGCACTCAAGCCCCAGACCGACTCCGCTTGTATTCACGTGATTTGTTGAGATGAGAGGCGGGCGCGGACGCAATCATCAATCAAATTCAAAGGGAAGCCGGCGCATTCTGACTGCATCACTGTCTTTACTGGGTATGTTTAGGGAATATTTGCATTTATTTACATGCGATTTGATTAGCTAGTCATGGTGGACTGTCATGATTTTTGCTAATGCAGGACACTAATGAATGATGCGCATCAGAGGGGATTTAGAAGTGGGTATACGCAAAGCCGACTGATAAAGAAGTGGGTATACGCCGTATACCTGCGTATACCCTCCACTACACCACTGACATTAACCCCACAATCTTATTTTACTCTGTGCCATAAGCACTTTAATTGATCATTGATTGAATTATGTTTCATTTTTATGTTTTTCTAAGTAGTAATATCAGACACAGGAACAGTTTCTTCCCTCAGGCAATCCATCTCATGAACACTTAACAATAACTGTGGAACACACACTATTTATTCACTCATACACTTATTTATCTAACACACATACTCAGTCTATATTTCAATTTGCACATAATATACCTGTACATACAACTGTCTATTGTTCTATACCTGGACATACAATTGTCGATTGTCGATTTGTATATTTTTTATTCCTTATTTACTTGTTCTATTTTTTATTATCTGTGTTTTTTGTTCTGTCACTGTCATTCTGTTACACTGTGGAAGCTTCTGTCACGAAAACAAATTCCTCGTATGTGTAAACATACCTGGCAATAAAGCTCATTCTGATTCTGATTCTGATTCTGATTTGGAATACAATACTTCCTTACTTTTTCACAACCCTGGACCGATCAGAACCCACAACGGTCCCACTACTAGTCAAAAAGCCACTTCCTACAAACACACTCAAGCTTTCTCAAACCAAGTGTGAAGCGAACAGTTCCACAGTGTGTAATGTCTTTTCTTCTGTTTTCAGCAAGGCATTTAAATGACTTTAACAGCTCTGCTTATTGACTGCAGTTCAGTTTTCCTGCCTGTAAAATTACCACAAATCTGTTGCTGTTTCTTATCATGTAATTGCAGCACATTAACTTCATCTATGTGCCTGTTTTTTGGCCTTTTGTCCTGTGTAGAATTCACTCAAACAGTGGCAAGAAACTTTTGCTGTTATCTAGGCTAAAAAGGCAACATTTCTGTGTTAAAGAGCTCATTCAGATGGACTACAGGTATTTCTGTGTACAACTCCCACTTACCATCATCTGATAAAAGAATAATCACTGATTTGTTGTTACAGGCCCTACTTTAGTCACACAGGAACAGATCATGGTATCAGTCACAAACTGCTAAACAAAAAATACCAGATACGCACATCATTGGCTTCTTAATTGTTATTCTTTCAGTTCCCATGCTGCACAAAGATTACACAAACGATGACCAGACTTAAACCTCACAGACTAAACCAGACATGAGACTTTGCACCTCGGTCTATTTTTTAAATCACGCCCAGGTTAAATTTTGCGCTAAAATCCAAAATGATATCAAATTATAAATAATATATCAAATTATATATCAATAATATTTAACATGTAACATTTTACATGTTTATTTATTAATAGTTAATGTATAAAGTTCTAGTTTATCTTTAGGATTATTAAGATTTGCATTGTGACATTATTTTCATGGCAATCAAGCACATTAATTCTCATTACTGTAATGTATTTATATTTGTATAATTGTTATTATTGTCATCTTCTTAATTGTTATTCTTTCAGTTCCCATGCTGCACAAAGATTACACAAACGATGACCAGACTTAAACCTCACAGACTAAACCAGACATGAGACTTTGCACCTCGGTCTATTTTTTAAATCATGCCCAGGTTAAATTTTGCGCTAAAATCCAAAATGATATCAAATTATAAATAATATATCAAATTATATATGAATAATATTTAACATGTAACATTTTACATGTTTATTTATTAATAGTTAATGTATAAAGTTCTAGTTTATCTTTAGGATTATTAAGATTTGCATTGTGACATTATTTTCATGGCTCTCACTGTAATGTATTTATATTTGTATAATTGTTATTATTGTCATTACTGTAATGTATTTATATTTGTATAATTGTCATTATTGTCAGAGATTTTTTTCTCATCATTAATTTATGGTTATTCTCATCATTAATTATTAATCATTGCATTTTTACAGTATTTAAAATTAGTTTAAATTATTTTAAATGGTGTGTTATGCTTTTTAATTGATGACAATTCATTTTAATATTTTTTATTAAGTGTTTTTTATATCATATGTACTGTATTATATATTACATTTTAATTTATTCATATTAATAGTAGAGATATTTTTGTTTTTGCTATTAAAGAATTTTGTGTGTTAGAGTTTAGTGTGACAGAAATGAGAATTTTTGGTGAAGTTATTGGCCCTAAAAATGCCCTTCAAACATAATAAAATTTTAACTGGGCCATGTTCTTGACAGGTTTTGTGAGATTCACCCATATATAACTCAGTCTTCAAACACGACATATTACACAAAGCTTTGCAGCATATGCAGGTTACAGTGTGCTACTTTCCATATCTGCGCTGTGTACATTTGCACGCGTCATAAAATATCTCACAAATCTCGCATTCGGCCACTAGCCCGGTGAATAACGCCACTGCATCTGTCCAGTGTCTGTAGTGATTTAAATAACCCCTCTTGGCAGGAGTGCCTGCTCACGGCCGGCGGGTCAAGCTGCAGCACTTGGGAGGGTGCAGGAATGCCTGACTGTCTTGTGTGTTATTTCTGTATCCTGGCAGCATGCTGCCGGTACATTTCGTACACGCAAGGCGCTAGAGTCAGTCAAAGCTTAACCCTTGCCTTTCCTCAGATCGCCACACCCACCTCCTCAAGAAGCCCATTGTGTCCTTGCAGGGAGGATTTTCTTTGTAAACCAGTGACATTGAAGGGAGGAGGGGCCACCGCCTGCTTTTGCTTTCCCTCCTAGTCATGTGACACATTCCCCTTCCAGTAACTATGGCAACCAGCACTGGTCCAGCCTGTATCTTGCTGTTATGAGAAGGGGAGGAAGAGAGAAAGAAAAAGAGAGGAGAGAAAACCCAAAATAAACACACTCTTCCCAGCAGCTGTCAAGAGATCGCAGTAAGTGCCCTTCACTTGGCTTCTTTGCTTTGACTGCGTACTGCGTAGTGTGCATGCTGTAGAATAAATAAGAGGCATCCTTACTGGCTGCTTTGTTGTGATGGATGACATCATTACCTGTTAATTTAAATATGAGATCCTGCAGGTGCTGGTGTGTGATGCTAGTTAAACAGGGCTGCAAATATAGTCGATTGTCAAAGAGACATTTGGATCCCCTGCTGGAATATTATGGGTGGATCCCTGCAACTGCGTTTTTATAACCTGGGATGAAGTCTCAGTGGGACGTGTGCTTCCCATTAGCTTTTTTAAAACGGCCAGCACGGTTTCTTCGGTTGTGATGGAGGGACTGGGCCTTTTGTGCTCTGTTTAATTAGCAAACCTACTGTGCCAAATACAAGCTAAATTCTGGGTCACCCTGTTCTGCTGTAGAGAATCCATATGTGGAACGTCCTTGTGGTGCTGGATGCAGGAGGATACAGTGTTGTTATATTGCAGAGAGATCTGAATGTAGTCATCATTTGATGCATGAAGTATCAGCAGACTGTAGGAGAATCTGATTATTTGAAAGAATAAAACATAGGATATTATATTGCATTTAGATACACAGGATACAGTGTAGGTACATAATCTAATAAAAACAGAAGGTATAATACAACAAATTAATGTTTGTGTGATCAATGCATAATTCAATTAATTTTGCAAATCATTGTAAATCATATGCGTTTGATCTTACTGGATGTCATTTTACAAAAACTAACATACTGAGAATATATATATATTTTTTTTAAATATAATTTCTGCTGACTCTTGCTAGAGCTGAAAATAACTTCTATGAATACAAACTCGAGGTCAAAGCATGGAAATTACATTTTAAATGACTAATTAAAAATGTAATCGTTTGTGGTTCTGCTTTTAAATTTATGTTGATTCATTTATATTATTTTTAATAATTTGTATTTATTTACCAGTGACTTTACAACAACAAAGTATTGGAAATCATTTAATTATTTTAAATGTACTTAATATATCATTCAAAAAATTATTAATTTAAGAATGTTAATATCAAAATATCTTTGTTTTGTTAATAAAGAATGCAGACATTTTTGCATAAAATAATGTCAAACAGTCTATACAATTTATACAATAATACAGTTTTTTCTTTCTATGACATGGACATGTTCTTGACAGGTTTTGTGAGATTCACCCATATATAACTCTTCAATCTTCAAATATCACATATGAAAGATCAAAACACAAGGTCAAAGCACAAACATGCAATGTTACAGATTTATATGGAGAGGGGTTCATATGCATGTATTCTGGCATTGCATGTATTCATATGCATTCTGATGTCAGTCATTTCACATACACAAAGCAAAGTTTGTCATATTTTAATAATTCACTACATTGAAAGGAGTTATTGTTGTCTCCTAAGATGGTATCAGATGTCAGGTTGTGTCTTGATACTACTTGATGCAGGCCTGTGATTTCAAATGCTATTTTATCATTGTATGTAATGGGATATGATTGATAACAGTAACCAGTAATGTTTGATTTACTGTTCTGTTGACTTTTGATTTGAAGTGTTTTGTTATGTACTCCTCAATAAATCACATAAAAGAGTAAGCTTTATATCTGTTGCATCTGTAAATCTTGTAGCAGCTGTTGGTCCATCTTTTCATCTTTAAAGAAAGAGCCTTTGTTTTGGGATATGTTGTGCTTCTTTGTTTTACAGGAACACAGGCATTTATTTTACTCTGAACTGTAGATTAAGTCATTTCTTTGTGGAATGCCTTGTTTAGATTCTCCTCCATGAATTATTTTCTTTGTGCAGTAACACCAAACAGATGTAGACCGTCACCGAGTCATCAGATGAATTATGTGTTTAGTCTCAGAAGTCTAGCCTTTAACTTGCTCGTACTTAATTTAGATTTTAGGTCGAAAGCTCTCAAATTATCCATCTACAAGCAATAATGACCTAATTACTAGTACTCATTCTTAGGGTTTGGGATTTGAGCAAACCACTAACCTCATTTATTCAATTTTGGAACTTAACTCTTCCCAGCAATTGTTTGTGCTGTAGATATGAATTTCTAGGTGAAAACTTGCAAAATCTAATAGACTTACACTGATTAGATCAGAGACCTATATTTGTTTCGACTTGGGGCAGTAAGTAAGCAGTCCCCCAAAACACCCACACCATCATAGCAACCTATTTTTGTACAGACAAGCATCGTTCTAGATGATAAAGATTTAGATCTAAATAAAATCTATTTAAATCTGACTTTCTAAAACCTGTAGTGCAATGCATTTTAGAGCAGAACCACAGGGCTGTGCTAGGGATTCTAGAGAATACTGCTTTCTTTTTAAATGACTTCACTACCAAAGAATGTTCTTTTCACATTAAGCTGTGAAATCCGCTATCTGGCCAGGATCTGGGAGTGCTCCTTAAATCAATCTAGAAAAGGAGAAATGCTTAAATTTAGTTAGGACAATATAAGTGTGATTGTAAATCTATTAATGTGGAGATAGAAACTATGTGTATATGCAGCTAAATTTGAAGATGTGGGGCATTTGTAAACAGGGCTAATAGCTTATGGAGATGTTAAATGTACTGTATGTACATTTGTATGGGGTTGAATTTTCAGCAGTCATTAATTCAGTCTTCAGTGTCACATGATCATTCAAAAATCATTCTAATATGCTGATTTGATTTATTGTTATTATAAAATTTATTTTAAGTAGAAACCTTTTGTAACATTATAAATGTCTTTGATTACTTTTTGATCAATTTAATGAGTCCTTGATGTATATTAATTTCTAATAAAAAAAATCTTACTGAACGGTAGTGTGTATATGTATCTATAAATGATTGAATGAATACCAATTTTTATATAGACTCCCTTGACGTTTTACTTGTTCTATTGCATTTATTCATTCTTTAAAAGTTGTTATCTTCACTTATGGAGTGTAGAATGATTATGAGAACTGCTTGTGTTGATGGATGTCAGATTTAGTATGGCACAGAGGCAGATAAAGCTGCGGTTGATGTTCTTGCTCAACATAGAGAGATAAACTAAAACATCTGCCCTGGAATCTATGCACTTAAAGAAAGAAGATCACAATAAGGCGCATAACCTTGGGGACATATACATGCTGCGTTACAGATCAGTATGTTACTGATTTTCATAGCATAGTAACCTATATGAATCCTATATACTCTGCATCTTTCAAGGCATTATGGCTGAAGGAGTAAAATAGAAATTATTTAAAAAAGTTACACCCTTCACCTTAAGGCTCTGTGTCACAGAGCAACCCCATGCAATCAATGCACTTTTTTAAGTGGGTGTTCAGTGAGTGTTGGTGTGTAGCTGATAGAATTATAAAAACTCAACACTCAAAGAGAGGAACAGTTTTCCATTTAAAGCTACACAATCACATACTCAGAAACACCTCAAACAGTTGTACATCAACAGATAAGTGGGTATATTTATAATGCTATCTTTGTATTTGTCCTTCGAGTCATGTTCAAGAGCATTCTCCCTCACCTTATTAGGAGGCATATTACATAAAAGTTTTGTTTTCAGTTTTAGATGGCTTCTTTCGGAGCAAAATATGTTTGTAGTTCACAACATTTGTTTTCGTCAGTTGCTTCCTGTGAGCTATGATTTCCCAACAGTCTTTTCTATTATCTTACATTTTTTTGGTTTCGTGAAAGAAAAACAAGTCCTACTGCAGTGTGTTTATTTTTTGTGAGTTCCAGATCTTTGCTTGAAGTCTGTCAATACAACGAATCCAACTTGCTTTAAGTCTGTCAGAAAAATAAATACTTTTATAAGAACTTTTATAAGATGTCCTCGCCTTTTCTGGGCCTGTATTTGGTTTAGAAAACCATAGAGAATGATCAAGGAACCAAGACATTTTCATTTTCCCAGACTGGTTTGGATGAAGGGACACTGGATTTTCTCAACCAGTTGGCATTTATAACTCCATAAGACTGGGCAGAATCACAGAGGTCATAGTGGTTGAGTATACCCTAACCACTGCTTTTTAAATTCCCACAGACAACACGGGCTGCTCCTTGTCCAGACAGAGCACGCTTTGCTGAATGACACATTATACTGTTGCAGTAGGGTATCTATTCATATATCAATGATTTAGATAACATTTTATTCCTAAAAACACGGTGAAAGACTTTTTTTTCTGGCTGTTGACAGATTTATGAAGTGATAAAATAAGATATTAAAAATGCCCTCTGTAAAACCTTTAACTCTAATATGTCAACATAATGAAACAAGAATTTTGAGCTTGTTTCTATCCATTGATCAAATTTATTTTCTGGAAATGCATGCAAATTAGTGCACTTAATTCAATATTTTACACATTTAAACATGCTATTTCAGAACACTTGAAATACAAAACAATTGCCGTAATGTAGCTACTGTGAATTAGTCAACTAGGGAAGTATGGTGATAGTTAAATTTGCCTGTGGTGGAAAAAATTTAATAAATAAAAAAAGGTTGAAAACTTAAATAAAAACTAGCTAACTATCTAAATAAATAAATATGAACCAATTTAAAAAATATATATTTTTTCTAATAAAAAGCCACTTTTTTCAAATGATCCTTTATTTCAGGTATTTGTCACTGACCCTAAAACAAACCACAGAAATTAAGAGAGAAGCAGATCTTCAAACACTACTAAACAGATTACAAACATTTGGAGTCTCAAATCAGTTTTAAACCTGTGAACGACATTGCCTGGTGACGTCATGTGAGAAAGCCAATCAGATTAAACTGTGGTAATGTACCGCCCATTGCTGCCAAAAGTAGGGGGTGTGAAGCCAAGTACTGTTCTTTCTTAACCGCCCTGCTCTTTCAGTAAAATGCAGAGGAATAAATTCAACATAAACGGAAAGTTTTACTTTATTGCCTTGTGGACTATTCTCATCTGATACGTGACTGTTTACTCGTAAGAGAAATATTAACGTTGGATTGTTTTCCTCCCCCTCTGCTGCTCCATAGTGTGGGATCCTCCGTCCTTCTCGCGTTAGCGCCTTTCTGCTGCTGCAGTATGAACGGACACTCAGGCGGACTGATCTAGTACACGCGTATTTCGGTTAAAATGTTTTCCGCTGGTTTGGGATTTTGGGAACGACTTCAAGACGGACACGTGGAATAATAAATAATGTAATTGATTTAAAATTAGTTCCGGGAAAGTGAAGAAGCAAAGCGTGTCCTAGTTTATTATAGGATCCATGAAATAAAGGTAAGCACCTACTGAGGTGATAGTTGTTCATAAACGGATACGTTAGTATGCTGACTGACTGGTGGTGTGAAGTCCGACTCAGCGAACCGGTTCTTTTGAACAGTTCGTTTTAAAGAACGGGGTCAAAAACCGATTCATTGGTTTTCACGTCATAATGCTTTAAAACGTTCCATATATTGCTGTCGATTAAGTTTGATTAATAAGTGTGTTTATTGTAATCATGTGTCCCAGTTCAGCCATGATTCAGCTCATAATAACAAAGTGATTTAGAACCTAAACATATAAACTAAACACATTTTGCACTTGCATTAAACTAAATTCATATTAATCTATGGCAAATAAAAATAAGGTTTTTGCACGTTTTAATTAACGTTTGTTCACTAAAAGCAACTGTTTCTTATATATGAGGACAAAACTGTTAAACATGTTCCCAGAACGTTTTATTAACGTTTCTGCGATTCCGCTGTTAAAGTAATTTCATCCCATCTGTCAAATCCTCGGTTCACCCCACATGCTCATAGTATCAGACCAGTCATCTGTTGTCGGTTCATTACGTATCGGGCATGTTTGAAATTAACTATTCTCGGTTCATTGAGTTGTTGATTGGTCCAATTCAGTCCGATTCGTGATCGTTCAGACCGGTTTTGTATAGAGGTTCTACAGATTCATTTAAGATCCGGCCCAAAAGAACTGACAAACTTCGCTATCGCTCACAAACAGATCGCAAACATCGAGTAACGTTACGATACTTATGCTCTGTCAAACTCTTTTACGGAGATAAATAGTTAAATCTTCTGACACACTGACCAACATTACGATGGAAAAACCTGTCGTGATTTATTAAGTTTCAACGGCTGATAAACGTTTGGTTTTATAACGAGATTTGAAATGACTCGCGTACACATTCCTGCGAACCTAGACACCTGTTTGTTTACATTTGATGATAACATTCATATTAAAGTAATTCACCCATAAATAAAAATGCCATCTTAATTTACTCGTCCTCATGTTGTTGCAAATATATATTACTTTATTTCTCCTGTGGAACACAAAAAATGTACGCTGTATGACAGCCCGAGTCTTTTCCATACAGTGAAAATGAACGTAATTTTGTCATTATGTCTGACATATCTTGTTAACAGAAGAATGTATGGCTTGAATCAACATGATGCGAGTGAGTAAATGGGGGATTTTCATTTTGCTGTGAATTATTTCTTTAATAAGTAATTAGTCAGCTGTTTGTGTACACTGACACGCGGAACTATTTCAGTGCACATTAACTCATCTGTAGAACATTTGTTAGTGTTACCAAATAATATAAAAACAACAAATGGTGGTTTATTGCTTGTGTAAGTTGGACATATTTCTCCCTACCAGAGAGATTTACTTTGCTGTGAATTATTTCTTTAATAAGTAATTAGTCAGCTGTTTGTGTACATTGACACGAGGAACTATTTCAGTGCACATTAACTCATCTGTAGAACATTTGTTAGTGTTACCAAATAATATAAAAACAACAAACGATGGTTTACTGCTTGTGCAATTTGAAATATGATATTTAGTGAATTATATGTTTATTTAGATTCCTCTGGTCCTTTAGGCAGAAATATGTGTTATGTATGTCCTTAATGAACTAACCCGTTAGTGAAGGTTACTGTTGCATCATCGCCTGTGTTTCTGATAATCTCATCATGCTGTGATGTTTGCCCATGACTAATCATAAAATAATGTAAAACTGTAAGTCTGACATCTGTCTGACCCCTATTTCCATATAAGACCTTTTTCCCATACCACGAAGACCCTCTATGTAGTAAAAATGTTTTTTATTGTTTTGATCTTTGATGTTTAACACCGACTCATTGCAGGCATGCTGTTTACGTGCAATTAGTAAAGAAGTTAGTTCTTTTGACTGATTTACTATTTCAATATGGATTGTCTTATGGTAACATTATAATGGCTTATTGTTATTGAGAAGATCATAATGTTGCAGATATTATCCTGAAGGATGCTTTTTGTGCCATAAACTGTCCTTGTGTCTTTGTTCCTGTCAGGTCAGTGAAAAACCAGAGCGAGGAAGACTCTTTTTGCTGACTCAGTTTAAGCCAGTTGATTATTTTGGCATTTACGCCAGGCTTAGATTAGATTAGATATTTGACTTTCTAACAACAGCTATCAATGGGGGAGAGAAAGGTGGCTTGTTTTTTTGACCTGGGAGCCAGATATGGAAAGACTGTGGGGTAGATCTACTCAACTGTGACCGGTTAAACGAAAGTTAAGGGACATTTACCAGTAAGAAGACCCAATAGTTTTCCATTTTGGAGGTCCAGCGTGACTTATTTAAAACGGAGTTCTCCTTTGCAAGCTGGCAGACAGTGAAAGATCAGTTGGCCTTAAAAGGAGATGTCTGCAACTTTTGGCTATATTGTTTAGGCAGCGGCACTGCAGGGATTTATTGCCAACATTTTTGATTTTCAAATTGTGCACCGGCTTTGCCAGAGGTTGTAACGGAAATGTCACGGAAGTGGAATTAAAGTGATCGGTTTACTCCAGGGAAAGCACACATACTTGTGAATGTAGAGACGGAGCAAGTAAGTCCTGTTTATGTCTGTTCATGTCTTATATTTGAATGTTTTCTATTCAATTGAATTGTCTTTAATACATTTAGAAAGTGGTTTTATGTGTTTAATTTATGAAGATGATTAAGAAAGATTTTACTTCTCAATTATGAAATAAAAAAAAAAAAAAAATATATATATATATTTATTATTGATAGATAGATAGAAACTGCTAGTCAGGTGAAAAATGTTTTACAATTTGACAGCTATAAAAATAATCTGAATCATTTTGGTGCTAAAAAAGCAACATTGTTTGCTCTTGATGTACAGTGTGCTTAATTATATATATTTTTTTTTCCTTAAATATTACCAATTTTTAAAAAAGTTGTGAACTTGGTATGGTTATATACAGAATTTGGGAAGTAGAGTAATTGCTACACTGATCAGGCATATTTTCTTCTATTTCTTTCTTGTTAACTTAATTTCATCTATGTGCTATCAGAGATAGCTTAAGCCTTAGTGCAACTCTTATCGTTTTTTATGGATGCAAACGATGTGTTCATGCTTTTTTTAAACTCATCATGTAAATCTGGATCACGTAGCACATGGCCTAATGTATTGTTATACATTTTATATGCATATGGGTGTGGGAAGATGGAAGTGGTTGTCTTCAGATTGGCAGGGGACTCTTGGACCTCTAATGGAGAGAACAGCCTCTGCAGCAGCTTATTTAATTAAACTTGTTTTAAATCAGGAGAACTGTGGAAGCACTTCCCCTAGCTCACTGCTCAACACTGCGTCTGTTGACTTTTGAACATCGCTGGAATCTAATGAGTCATGTAAGGTGCCAGAGACGTTAGTCTGGCATGTTTTCCTGTGACTGTTTGAGATCAGTTTGAAAATGTTTGCCTGTATACTGTTGGAATCATGGGAAACATGGAAGCTTTTTTGCTTTATGACATAATGCTCGTGTTATGAGCAAAAGCCTTTGAGAAATAGATAATAAAAAAAGTGAAGTAGTTCCTACTGAAATGTCAGATTTCTTTGAAAAGGATGTTTGTTCAGGAATGAGGAATGTGTGGTTGTGTTTTTCAAAAGAACTCTGAACCAATGGTAATCAGTGTCACCGAAGTCTTTTTTGCTTTTAAGGAACCTGTCATTTTTCCTTAGCTTTTTTAATGTTAAAATCCAGACCAGCTCTACATAGCAATTATTCTCAGTGGCTTGGTTTTGACTAAACTGTCTGTCCAATCAATGGCAGTGTTTGGGAAACCTGTTTGGAAAGAATTCTTATTTATGCAGTTCTGTTTAGTGCAGCTTGTGGTGCAAAAATTGCACACTGCTACTTTAACCTTGACTCTTTTTATCTGTGCAAGCGTGTCTTCAATGACATCATCCAATTAGGCTGTACTGCATTAAGCTCAGGCGAAGTGTGTCGGATGATACTGCTGAATAGCATGTGATCATTCCCTAAAAGCTTTTGCAAAAACACTTTTCCTCAATCCGCAGAACTCTCTGACCTGTATAAAAAACAATGAGATCAGGGGTTTGAGACTAGATTGGACATCTGATGCTGTTATCATAAGTTTGGGAAAGATGATGTAATGCATGCATGCACACACAACCCTCTACATTGCGAGTAAATCACTCGCATATGCGACTAAATCTTCACTCTGGGCGACTAAATGATGTCTAATATTAGCCAATTGCTAATAAATTCTCAGATTTTACTCGCCAGTGTGCGAGTTGGAGGCTAAGTATAAGTTTAGCTCAGATATATTTTCACTCGCCGAACACTCTCTGACTGAGCGCATCAGAGTTTCACTCTCCGTCAAGCGATCTGTGCTGTTTTTCAGTTCATCTGAATGGATGTGCAACACACCTGTATTTAACGTACCGTGAACTCTAGTGTATCGGCGGATGACTCACCGTCGCTTTGTTTCACACACAGGCAGCAAGAGAGAGAATTGACTTTCAGATATTTATAAAACTGTGCCATTTTACAAACAAATACATACATATATATATATATATATATTAGTCTGGCGAGTAAACTAACAAATTTACTAGCCAATGGCGATTCAATTGCCAAGGTGTTCGTAGAGGGCTGACACACAGCATATTCCAGACAGGACATTAGCTGTTCTTTAGCTTCATGCTGCTCATTGTCTATACACTGTATTAGGTCTCATGTGGTTCCCAAATGCTAACATTAGAATAAATTTCATTGTTTACCACCTCAGCGTCCAATTTTTGTCAATTTTGGACTTGTCCCAATGTCCTTTTGCTGCCTTATAGTTCCCTAACTAGCTTGCCGTTTGTCTTTTAAAAGGATAGTTCTTACTCGAATTCATGTCATTCAAAACCCATATGACATTTACTTTCATGGAACCTATAAAGTTATCTGTATCCAACTTGCTCTTTTCTGTATAAGCCTGTTTCCACCATGGAATAAAAAATAAAGGTACCGGCAACTTTTATCTTAAAATTCTGACTTTTTTTCTTGCAATTTCCTTGCAAGAAAAAGGTCAGAATTATGAAATATAAACTTGCCATTGTGAGGAAAAATTTTTTAGAATTGTGATTTGTGAGAGAAAATGTTGCAGTTGCCTTTTTATTTTTAATTCCATGGCAGAAACAAAAACCATAATTGCGAGATGTAAACTCAACTCAGAATTCTGAGAAAAAGTCAAAATTGCGAGATGTAAACTCTCAAGTATGAATTTATAACTTGCAATTGCAAGATATAAACTAGAGAAAAAAAAAATCTGAATTGTGAGATAAACTCACAATTGCCAGGAAGATTATATATATATATAGGCATGGCACGATAACCGGTTTCAAGGTATACCACGGTTTCAAAACCACTAAAATTTTCCTTTATACAGTTTTTTTACGTGTCGTCAAAGACGGAAAGTGCAGGACACCCACAGTTGTGTGCAGTGAAGAGAGTAACGAGTCACACGACCCCTCCCCCTCCGATTGGTGAGAGTGGTCAGAGTCACCTGTGTGTAGAATGGCTGAAGGAGATGAATCCCTGGAACTTTTTCCCCCGTCGAAAAAGACGAAGTCTGTCGTATGGGAATTTTTCGGGTAACGTAGACTAACCATGTTCTGTACACAACGATGTTCCGTACAGATGATGTTTTAGCACCGATCGCTAAATAAATACTTCCAGGTCAAACATAAACTATATATCTTAAGCCTCCTGCCATTGTTTACATCTGTTCAAAATCACAACATTTAAAAAAACAAACTTTTGCCACTGTTTGAGTGTTGTACGGAGAGACCGTGTGTGTGTGTGTGTGTGACACTCGCGCTCTCTCTTTCCTTATGTGTGTATGTGCACACATCTTCGTACCTCCACTCCAAACTTAATCCAGGAAAGGTGAACATTCCTGATTATAACTTGGACTGAAAGATGAATGTGTAGAAAGCGAGCATGTCTCAAAAAACCTTGTTGAGCTGCAGGTTTAATGACTGCATTTTTTTTTTATTATTTTTTTTTTTTACAGAAATTATGTTTTGATTATATTTTTGATTATTGAGCTGCAGGTTTAGGCTCACTTAAGTGACTGCATTTTTTTCATTTATAGGGATTTTTTAATTTTTTTTTACAGAAAATAATTTATTTATGTTCTGATTATTGTTGAGCTGCAGGTTTAGGCTCACTTAAGTGACTGCATTTAATTAAGAAGAATTTAATTATTTATTCTAATTATTTAGCCTGACATGTTTACTGTTCCAAAATGTTCTATATGTTTCTTAAAAATAAAATGTGTTCAGTGGAAAAAAAAGTTGTGTTTTTTTACCCAGACATTTAAAAATAACGTATTTTAGAGCTGTAATCGCAATACCGGGATACCGTGAAACCGTGATATTTTTTATATATATATAAGGTTATCATACTGTGAGAATCTCATACCGGCCCGTGCCTAATATATATATATATATATATAATATTATCCCATGGCAAACAAAAGCTTCTATACTTTTCTGTTTTGCAAAAAAAAAAAAAGAAAGAAGATCAAATGACATTAGGGTAAGAAAACAATGACAAAAGTTTAATTTTTGGATGAACTAACCTCTTAAAGTTGGTTAGTTTTTAAAGACTGTTTTTAAAGTTCCCTGTGACCCTGTTTTGACCTTATCTCAAAAACAGAGAAGAAAAACTTTCCCTGACAGTGTCACGACTGATCGGTCAGTCTATTCCCCAGCATGCCTGCATGTTTCACTCTCAGATAAGATGTTACAGTGCCAGGGTGCTGCCACGCTCTGCCCACATTCACTTCTTAGCAACTGGCAGAGGATTCTTCCTTCCTCTCTCTGCCGCCTCCTCATCTACACCTCCTAAGCGACCGTCTCCACACATGCTGTTTATTTGGAAGAATCCAGAGAGACACAATGGTGATTTCCTACAGGACCCAGTGATGCAGACATTGTTCTGTTGGCTTTGGCTACAGGCTTTGCTTTCTTTGCCACTACTTTTGCCATGGAAGTTGGAGGAGTTTATTTTGATCAGCTGGATTTGTTGAGTCAGCTTAATGGAATAATGTCATTCGTGTATGTATGTATGTATGCATGTGTATGTTGTTTTTTTTTGCCAAAACCAGTCACACTTATTGATATTGAATATTATATTTTTTAACTGGAAATGATGTGCTGAATTCACATGTCTGACAGTATGAAGCTGTGGAAATTCAGAGCGAGCCATATTTGCAGTTTAATTTCAGTAAAAGTCTTTTTGGACTGAAGTAATTAGCTGTCTAAAATTGCTGTATGTGTTCATAGTATCAAGCTCTTTTTTACCAAAAATAATCATACCTTTAAGCACCATAATTCTGTTTTAATGTTATGTCAGATAAAATGTTCTATTATATTTATACTTTTGGCATTGCAGTAATCTTAATGAGTATCATTTAATATGGACTTCAGAAGTATCTTATCTCAAAGGGTGTATTTTTTTATTTAATTTTTTTCTTGGACTGAACTTTCATCCTTTGGGTGATGGGAAACATTCCTGCTTTGACATCACGTGTGTTGTTGGTATTTCAGCTTTTTGTTTTTGTGTGTGCTTTTGGGATAATAGTAATGAGCCAGTCTTCCTTTTAAGATCAGTTTCCATTATTTTTGCACTTGTCCTCTCGTTGACTCCACAAAAGAAGCTTTTATTTCACCCGTCACCTATAGTTTGCGAAATTGCTGTCGGATTGTAATGTAATTCAGTATGTGTCTATTTTCCTTTCTAATGAAAGTCCATTGAAGTGCTTAGCATCTGTCTGAGAGTTTTGGGTTACAGGCCTATTGAAGATCATTTTGTATTCCATTCACACTTGGAGTCCACCCTTTTCCTCTGCTTGGTTGGCGCATGCCCCTGACTTTAGGCCAGTTTTGCATTTTCCCCCCCTTACGATGTTTGAGGTTAGGATTTGAACCATGGAGTTTGGTCCTCAACCAGTACTTCAGGAGAAATCTATCCTCGGCCCCTTGGCATTGTTAAAGGTGGCAAGAGATCACAGATGTTGGAGTAACATGCACGTCGAAGCAGGAAAGGTATCAGACTGCAGAAGCTTGGCCAAAAAAATAAAAGTTCTCAATAGTTTCTCATAAGCGCCTCATATTTATTGTAGTTATGTTTTCATGTTGTTATTTTCTGGAAATTAATAACAACTGATGCTCTTGTAATAGCCTACCTACATATTAGGCTCAAGATAGAATCTGCAAACTGAATTGAGGAACAAATTTGTGGAATGGATTTAAACATGATTTGTAAAATTTACTTATTGGTAGGCAAATAATGAATAAACCAATATGCAAGCAATGGGAGTAATGTCGGCATTTGGAATTCTGTAGAGTTTTCGGAAACTTTCTGCCTGTATGATTCCTGAAGATGAGCTGTCAAACCAGTACGGCAGTTCTTTCTAATGCACTCCTGTCCTGTTTTTCTGTTTGAAGTAGCTGGGTACATATTGAGCAGTGTGGAATAAAGGTGTTAATCACAGGTGCGTCATGATGCATTCATGTCCTGTTGGAATTACAATAATTATTATACATAAGTATATACTTTGAGATTAGCAGTACTCAGTGCTATTTACACCCTTTGAAATTATTTATGTCTATCCTAGTGCAAAAAGCTAAATGGATCCATGTGTGGAGAAAAATTGATCTCTGTATTATCTTGCAAAATTTTAAATGTGCGCTAAGTTACACCGGCAATAAAAATGTTATCACTGAGCGTGTTTACATGCACGTTCTTAAGCCGATTATGCTTAATAAGCCGAAAACGCACTTGGTCATGTAAACGTGGTAACCCGTTTTCTTTTATCGGAGTAAGGTCATAAACTGCGTAAGCATAAACCGATTGCAACAGGTAGCTTTTTTTGCCTCTTACTCCGATTTCGCACGGCATGTAAGCGCAATAAGCCGCTTTCTGTCAGCTTATTGAAGTGCGCATGTGTGTTACGTGACAGGAACGCATCGTTAGTGCAGATTTAAGCGCATCTAGACCGAGCAAACGTCTTGCAGTAAAGAAAGAAGGAAATTTATCACAAAAGCAGACTTTTTCATAAAGCTGATATTTGTGAGTTATCAGCTTACTGGTGTGCATGTAAACGTGCTCAATGAAATGTGTAGAAGTTGCTGTCTAACTACCTTTTAAATGTTGATATGTCTGCTGTTATTTATTTATTTTTTCTAACGTAACTTTGCTATGGTCAAGTGAGAGAAATCATTTTCATAGTTTCTAATTCGTAAGTCTGGAATCTAGTCATTACTAGTATTGTATTACCTTTAAGTCCTTAAAGTAATAATTCGCACTGAAATGAAAAAAATTCAATCATTATTTGTGTGCTCATGTCATATATTTAGTTAATTTTAAATATACTTAATATACTTAAATATTATATTATGTATATTTAAAATATAATATAATACAAATAAAAAATCTTTTTGAGAGCTTGACAGCTCTGGTCCCCATTCATTGTTAATACCATAACAATAAAAACTGTTTCCTTTTGTGTTGCCCAAAAGAAAGTCACATGGGTTAAATCCAAATGAGATCGAGTAAATGATGACAATTTTCAATTTTGAGTGAACTGTTCCTTTAAGTAGTCTAACTTAATTTGGGTCCTTGCCATGCAATCAGTGATTTGCCCCTGTCATTGGTTTGGTCGATCTCATATCAGGGTCGCAGCTGTTTGGCGGTATGTGTGCTGTTTTTGATTAACACAGGTAAAGCCAAAGCTTTGGCAGGTCTGGGTCAGCGTCAGTCATGGCCCTGCTGTCTGGAGGCTTGTTTACCCTGCGAGTCAGAGTTAACCCCACCCACAGCGCGTGGGATTAGATCAGCATGCCGTATCCACCGGATTACAGTCTTGTTGTCTTTTTCTGAGACCAGGCAACTGTGCACAGTCACGTACAGTAACTACCACGTCTGTTGACTTTGCTGAAGTGGGAGATAATATGTAAGATGACACGCGGTTGTTTCCTCAGCCGGTTTCAGTCTGAAAGGTGTGTCTGGTGTAATTTACATTTCTAATGAAACCTAACAGACAGAGTAAACTTTGTTTTATTGGAGTTGAATGACATTGCAGAGCTTACAGATTCTTAAACAGAAGTTGTTGCTCTTTCTGCATTATACAAATGTTTTCCATTTGGGTGTCTGGATTTCATGAATGAAATTCTTTAGTTATTAACAACACTGAATCATCAATTTCTAAGTTTTACTAGGGCATGAAAAGTCTTTGCAGTTTGCACCTGGCTGAGCATGCCCAAAACGTCCATGTGATGTTACTATTAGAAGTTACTACTGCAGCAGGAATGTCAGCATCTCTAAATCATTATTAAGCCTAAAAGCACATGACAGGATGGAGCAGTGGGGATATAATGCTCACTGTTTCCTTTGCCTTGAAATTTATTGTACAGTTTGTGGTTGTGGGTCACAACCATCTGGAATTCTAACAATCTGCACAAGTTGAGCAATGATTGCTGCTTAATTGTAATGTGGAGTGTGTGTGGTAATCAGTGTGTGGCAAAGTGTTTTTTTTTTTTTTAAATAAAAGTTTATGCAAAATTGCTCATATTTGTTCTATATTGAGGTCTATTGTTGGATGCACTCTCTGTGGATCAACTGCACAAGTTTCCAGCTTTTGCTGTTTCACGGTAGAGAGTTATTAGAGTAAGATGCTTAAAGTATTTGAACAAGCTAAAACTTCAAGCAAATCTTTTGTTGGATATAATTCAAACAAAGTTTTGTTGAATGAATCCTGGTGGTTTTGATTATTGATGTAATTCTGTTTGCCAATGTCTGTTATCAACCACACATTTCTATTTATGGAAAGCCATGCAAATATGAGCATATCTAGAGAAATCCAGGAAGCCAGACATTTAAATGAAGAGTAAGGCTACATAATACATACTGTATTTATGGTTGCTTCATGAAAAATATATTAAAATAAGTAACAAGGAATAAACATTTATAATTCCATTATTAAAAAAAAACATTTTCAGTTTCAGCTTTTTCAATGTGTTTTGAGAGCAATATACAAATATAGCTGTCCTTTAATAACAGATTAAAAAGTTGGAAAAGTTAGGGGTAAAGTTGATTTAAAAGTGGTGAGAACACATATTCTGGATCTCTCTTCAACCATAAAATTGCTAATTTTATAGGACACTTCTTAAAGTAGGCAAGGCAAGGCAAGGCAAGTTTATTTGTATAGCACATTTCATACACAATGGTAATTCAAAGTGCTTTACATAAAAGAAAAGAAAAAAAAATATTCACAACAATAAAACAAGGAATTTAAAAACTTTGAAAATGATTAAAAAAATTGATTTAAGAGGTTTAAAATGAATTTAAGAAAACGATTATACATAAAATATAGTGCAATCAGTTCGGACATAGCACAGTGCTCATTCAATGAATGCACAGCTAAACAGATGAGTTTTGAGTCTGCATTTAAATGTGACTAATGTTTTAGCACATCTGATCTCTTCTGGAAGCTGATTCCAACTGCGGGCGCCATAATAACTAAAAGCAGACTCCCCTTGTTTTGGGTGAACCCTTGGTATTTCTAACTGACTGATCCTAATGATCTGAGTGGTCTGTTAGGTTTATATTCAGTGAACATATCTGCTATGTATTTAGGTCCTAGGCCATTGAGTGACTTATAAACGAGTAAAAGTACTTTAAAACCAATCCTAAATATAACTGGAAGCCAGTCTAAGGACCTGAGGACTGGTGTAATATGCTCAGATTTTCTGGTTCTAGTCAGAATTCTGGCAGCAGCGTTCTGGATGAGCTGCAGCTGTCTAATGGTCTTCTTGGGAAGGCCGGTGAGGAGACCATTACAATAGTCCACCCTGCTAGTGATAAAGGCATGAACAAGTTTCTCCAAGTCTTGACTGGAAACAAAACATCTAATTCTTGCAATGTTTTTGAGATGATAGTATGCTGATTTAGTTACTGCTTTGACATGACTACTGAAACTAAGGTCTGTCTCCAGAATCACACCAAGATTCCTGACTTGATTTTTAGTTGTTAGACCCCTAGAGTCAAGGTATGCATTCACCTTGAGAACTTCATCTTTCAACTTCATCAAGTAGGCTAGATACTGTGATTCACCGTATAGGCATGATATTTCAGATGACTCACAAATAACTCGGTCAAAATGTGCATATATTTGTCTCATAAAATATCAACACTCTAGACAACAAACTTTGAATTTTTCAGTTAGGTCTCAGGAAAAAGCATCTGTTTTCTTGGCACAGCATTTTTGCGGTGGCATATTTTCATAATGAAGTATGTGTCTCTGTTTGTGGGACAATCTGTGTTTGGACTGTGTTTGTGGCCCATGACCTTTAATCCTGTTCTTGCTGGAATGGAAGATGATAAACTATGGAAAGCCGATTGATGACAAAACATAAGTCTATGTATACACCATGATCGGTGGATGTAGACTGTCATTTGTTTAAAGGAATAGTTCACCCAAACATAAAAGTTCTGTCATATTGTTCCAAACCCTGCTGTTATTTATTTTAAATTTTATTTTCTGTCAAACATAAAAGCAGAATTTCTTTCTTTTCCATACAATGACCGTTCATAATGACCACAACTGTCAAGCTTCTCCTTTTCTGTTTCACAGAAAAAACTTTATACCACATAGGTTTGTTTTGGATTTTTGGTTTTTATTTTCTTTTTTGATTGATTAATTTCTCAAGCTCTGTATTGCAGATTTCTCAAATGTTTAATCTCATTGTATTCATGAACTTAAAGGGGTCATATGATGTTGCTAAAAAGAACATTATTTTGTGTATTTGGTGTAATAAAAATGAAAGCGTACTTACAGTCTGTGAGTCAGAACAGCCGGCATTGTAGTATAGGCTCTCCCAGGAAACAGTCCTCCATAAAATGCGTTGCACACATCTGAATATTTGGGTTGAACTGTTCTGCAACAGTGTTGTAAATACAACTTAACCACTGATTTCTAGTCGTGTCCACTTTTGGAAGGCCAAACGAAGTTTCGCTTTCACAACGAAACACAGCACCACACAAAGAGAAAGGAAAAATTGAAATCGCATCATATGACCCTTTTAATGTTTCTCTAGCTATTCCATTTTAAAACTGATTTCATCTTTGTTTTAGTGACATTATGGATTTGTTGTTTACTTGGCGTGACTCAATCTTGCGATTGAAACAGCTAATGCTTAAAGATTCAAAGCGCAGGTGATACTCCAAGACTAAATCAAACTATATTGTTCACAATCACTGAGGTGTGGTGGATAGTGTTCAGATGATGATTATGGGTAATATTAACACAGGCATTTTTGTAAGTCAATTTGGAAGGATTGGCTACTTTTTAAATCAGCAGATTCACGACTGTCATCATTCTTTTAAAAGAAGAGGGAAAAAGCAGCCAATTTCATGTGGATAATGGCCCAGTTTGCCTCACCCACATCATTGTGCTTTGTTTACCTGCCCACATGCGGCTCTGTTGACTTGGCAGGCACCCTCCTCCATCATTACAGCATGTGTGATGTCATGCTCCTTTGGTGATGTTTCCATAGCGACAGGCCAACAGCACTCCGTCTCACCTGATTGTCTGGAGGGAAAGACACAGTAGGAGGAGGAGACATCACAGCTGTTTGATAGACGGCACAGCCAAGTGTTTTATGCTGTGCTAAAGGAAGCTCCTTTGCTCTCAGGGGAAAATCACAGCCAAACAAAGAATAAAGAGAGTTGAAGATAAATGTGCAGATTCTTACTGTGAGACGAATGAATGGGAGATACATTTTGAGTTCTCATCTAGCACAAGGAGGTTGCGATATGTTCTGTTTATTAAAATCTTGAGATATGAGTTTTATGTCCCGCAGGCTAGTAGTCTTAAAATATTTTATCTTTCCCCTCACAGTCTGTGGCAAAAAAATATTTGTTCTTGTTTGATACTGTGACTTGACTTGACTTGATCTTTAGCAGGACTCGACTTGACTTGCTTGAGGTGAGCCACTGACTTGACTTGACTTGCTTGATTTGTTTGTACTGTGACTTGAGACTTGCTTGAGACTTGAACATGTGTGACTTGCCCCCACCTCTGCAGTCTGTCATGTGAAAGTGATTTTATTTATGTTTTCTGAATGTTGCATGTGATCTGGTGAATTCCTGGGAACCAGAAACAGTGCCATAAACTTGAACAATAGGCTATAATAAGCTTGATATCATTCGACAATTTAGATAGAGAAGGTTTATCTAAATTGTGTCAGTGGTAAATGTGTACTGCACCATGACTTGCATTTCAGTTCAGCTATCAGCAGCCCTAAATTCTGATCAGCAGATATTTGGCCAAAAGATTATCAGAATTGGCAGATAACTGTGCCTGCTAGAGTAGTTCACCCAAAAATGAAAATGTCTGATAATGCATTTATGGGACCTGTTTGGTGCAAATTATTTTTGGATTGTTGTTTTCCACCCACACTGAGAATGCTTAATAAAATATGAAAATATACTGTATTTTTTTGTGTTTAAGCAGAAAAGTGAAGTTGCATGGAGGAAAATTTTAAATATTTAATTTAAAGTATATGATAATGTATAAATGTATAAAATAAAGCAATTGATTATAAACACCCTCTACATATTGGCATCTTTTATTGAAAAATATGTATCTTTTAATTTTTTTTATTTAATTTTTTTTAACAAGAGATGCCATTATCTTGAGGATGTTTATAATCAGTGGATTTATTTTATACATAGTATCATTTATATATTTATGTTTTTGATGACCATGGAACACTCTTTCCATGTTTCATGGAAAACAGTTTTGTGAATATCTTTCTCATTATGCTGAGCTATGTTGGCTAGAAATTGCTTTTTGTGAATTCTTTTTAAATATTTTATTTATTTATTTATTTATTTTTAATCCAGGTTTTTTCAGTTGACTTAAAGTCATGGACATTTAAATTAGGGGTGGAATGGTTCAATTTACTCACGGTTCGGTTTGTATGACGGTTTTAGAGTCACGGTTTCGGTACGGTTCGGTATGTGCTATGTTTAGGGAAAAACTATACTGTCAAATAAAAATAAAGAGAATACTGCACTGATCCAGTGCACTGATACAGTACGTTCAGCCGGCTATGTCTGCTATAGGATACTTACAAAGATGGGCATTTTGACATAATTTTTGTGTGAATTTGCCCATTTAAACGCAATACTTCAGAGAGGGCTTAATATTTGCGTGTGTTCTGAGGCGCGGGTTTGCGCTCCTCGGATGAGCGCACGCACAAATCTTCTCACTGCGCGCGCGAGCTCGCGTCCTCTGGCTCTTAAATGATTAAACTGGCAAAGCTTAAACACCGATATCAACGTGTGCTGTTCATCGCTGTTGTTGTAATGTATTGGGAAGCCAGAATGCGCATCCATCAACAGAAACATACATTAGCTGAACCCTGTTTGTTTTACGTGTTATTTATAGCAAACCATATTACAGATGCCTTGTCAGATTTAAGTTGAACTGCGGTCCTAGCGCATGCCAAACCGTGTGTGGAGAACCGTACGGTTCGATTTTTTTCTGCGAACCGTTCCACCCCTAATTTAAATGACCCTGAGCCCTGTATGAAGAGAGTATTAATCACTAACTAACACACAAAATGGACATGCATTTCTTAAAGGGGTCATATGATGTTGCTAAAAAGAACATTATTTTGTGTATTTGGTGTAATGAAATGTGTTTATGCGGTTTAAGGTTAAATAAACACATTATTTTCCACATACTGTACATTATTGTTTCTCTTCTATGCCCCGCCTTTCTGAAACGCGTCGATTTTTACAAAACTCATCGGTCTGAAAAACGAGGTGTGCTCTGATTGGCCAGCTATCCAATGCGTTATGATTGGCCGAATACCTCAAGTGTGTGAAGGAAATGTTACGCCCCTCACCATACTGTTGATGCCGTCAAAGTAGTTTCGCTTTCACAATGAAGCACACAGCGCCTTCACGACATGGAGGCAGCAACAACAATACTACAGCGAGAATAAAAGTTACGCCTGCTGTCTTTGCGTGAACATTTGGCGGCGTTATGCAAATCTTCCCACATCGTGACATAGACATGTGGGGGCGTGTTGGAACGAGCCGTTTTAGGTAGGCGTGGTTGACTCTTTAACTTTTATAAAGAATATCTCTTTGGATTTGAGACTTTAGTCTTTGCAACTTTACAGAACTTCTTTATGCACCAAGAGCTTGTAACACTCCAAAGAGAAAGGAAAAATTTAAATCGCATCATATGACCCCTTTAAGTAAAAAAACTCACATGTCTCCTTTCAACATGTCCATACAGGAAGCATACTGGAAATATATGAGGTCCCCACAGGAAGAGAAGTGTGGAGAGAGCTTTTGTACGGTCCATTCAGACATGTAATGTGGTCTATTTTTAGCCCAGAGTGTGACAACCTCTCCATAATAAAGTTAAAAAATGCATGCTCTGTGTATGTGTTTTAGAAAGTGTGCTCTGAATTGAAACAGTCTGTTTGGACTCCCTTTTGTGTATACAGTCACATGTGAGTGAAGGTGGGTTGTATATTTATCTGATTGGTTATTCAGGTCATCTTGCTGTAACGTTGAATGGATTTGAACAGTTTGCGGTTTGTTTCCGTGTCTTGTTTCCGTATGTCATGTTTATCAGCATGTTCATAATGACTGTCTTCTGTTTCTCTCATGTCATACAAAGTTCAGTGCATATTCATAGCTGCTTTATCGCTAACACCACATTGCTGAGTGACGAGGGACAGATTGCTGTGTCTGAAATGTAATATACCTATAGTGACAGCGTGTTTCCTCTGTGAAAGAGAGGCACTGGATATAGACCTGCATTCAGGCGCTGTTTTGGAAGTGTTCAGGCATGCTGGGAGTTCGTATTATGTTATGCTGCAGCTTTAACGTGGCTATAGGGCATCGCAGCGTTACATAACCTGCCTCTTCATCTTCCCATGAGTCAGTGCTGTGAGGCGTTTTAGTGTTGGTGTGTTGGAATGATCAAAGTCTCTCTTATCCGGAGTAGTTTTTAAGAATTAATTTTTATGAATGAATCCAAGTTCTGAGTTTCCTCACCAAGTTGTATTAGAAGTTATAAATAAATATAGTGATGGATAAAGATTTAAGGGGAAACATTCAGTTTTTACGGTCATGGATAAGTGAAATGGTAATATCAGGGAATATTTTATTGTATTTTAGAATAGAATAGAATAGAATAGAAATCATAACTGAAATTAGGCTAGCCTAGTGCCAAAAAAATGCGGCAATATTCTCCACAAAATGATTTGCATAGAATTAAACCCCGTGTTTCACAGTATTTGGATGGTTGTAGTTCCATGGCATGCACATGGTCATGCTTCCTTCTCAACTTATGGCCAGCCCTGAATGAAATCCACAGAATTCCATAAAAACCTCAGCAGACTTCATGATTTTAACTGCTGTTGTTTTCGAAGTTCTATGCATCTCTGCTCCTTATATTTGTTTTTTAATTTAAATAGTTTTTTTTTTTGAGAATCATCTTAAAATCCATTTAAATCCATTCCACATAATTCTGCAGATTTGTCCTTCACCATCAGCAGAGAAAAATTATGTAGATTCTGTGTGGATCTTATGGCTGACCATGTGGTGTGTGGTGTTTGTATACGTGTATATGTGAAACCAGCTTCTTTCTCATGCTCTTGAGGAGTCAGTCTCCTCAGTTGTAACTACTTGAGGGCTTTAAACAGGTTAGTCCGCACTGATACATAACACAGCTGGCCTCACATGATATTCAGTGTAACCCAAGCTTTGCCGCTGTGGTTCTCTGATATCATATATGTGCCGAGGTTCTCGGCTTTCAGGGGCTAACAGAATTAAAGCCACATGAGGACAACCAGAAAAATTCTATATTTGTCCTATGAGGGTCAATTTTTGCATACCTTGCAACAGAAATCTTTCTTTTCTTTCCTTGATTCAGCAACCGTTGTTAAATGAGCTGTACTTTGAACGTCAGTGTAATTCAGTGTCGTATTTGTTTACCCGACTGCTGCCTTGCAAAAAAGTTCAACCATTTGAAGCATTAGTGTTGTGTCATAGAGTAATGGATAGAGGAAACGGGTAACCAGATCCATCTGCCTCAGCCGTGCATTCACACGCCTTTCCAATATTCAAAGCCAATGCAGCAGCTGACATGTGTAGAGAAAGCTAAAGGACAAAATACTTCATGACCGTAAAATCCATCTGTTTAATATGAAAACATGAGGTCTTGGTGCACTTCAAATGTCAAATGGAAGTTGGCTGTTATTTCATAATCGCCTGACGGCGATAACTGTTATTTATACATTTTAGTGAAATATTCCGTACAATCAGGGAATTTTAAGTAAATCTAATATTCTGATATTCACAGCAACAAAATCAAAACAAACTGAGTTTAAAGGTGAATTATTATTATTTTTTTTAATTATTATGTATAATTTATATAATACAAGGATTTAATTTAAACATTAAATTATATTATATTTATCCCCTGGGCAATAGTTGTGCAAAAAATAATTTTTGTCATTAAATGTCTTGTTTGTTTGTGTATTAGGGTTACACTCCAAGGGCTTTCTAATTTTTTATTGTAATTATTTGTATTGCAATCATTTGTCAGCTAATATTTCATTGTAATGACAGCCCTACATGTAAGGCTGATATCATTACATCACGTCTTGTGGCTTTGTGACACTGAGGCTTTTAGTGGCTGGCTGCGGTGTTGAGCCGATTGCTGGCGCAGCAGTTTCAGAGCGGTGAGGTCAGGAGCGTGTTTTCACAGCACACTAGAGCTGGAACCGAGTGAAAGGGCCCTCACACTAACCCTTCACCTACCTTCCCTTTCATCGACTTTCTGTGAGGTGGAGATTTCCTTCAGCTAGACCACACCTTAGCAGTGTGTGTGAGTCTGAATTCATTTAGAAGGGAGGGTGTGCATGTGTCCTTGGCCCTGACAAACTGCTAATTTGTGAGATTTTAGATGTTCTATTTCAGTGGCTGACAGCTAGCTGTGTGGTCACTTTCAGTTTCCCGATTAAAAAACAGTCTAAATGTGTTTCTTTTGATGGGTCTGTTCTGTATTATGTATCCCTTTTTTTTTTTTCATTGCTCAGCATTTTTTTTAAATGATTTAAAAAAAACTTTAAAATGTTTTTTTTTTTTTTTTCCTGAAACGTTTGCTGCACACTATGTTTCCGAAATGTCTGGTTATCAGCATTTATTTTCATTGTTTTTTTTCTTTGTTGGCCAATGTTAGCGATATCTGGTCTTTGTCAGTCTGCATAGAAGAATGCAGCATTCTGTAGAGATACATTTGTGAGACTCTTTCTTACCATTTAAATGCAAAATAAACTCTGGTTGGTTGCTTTACATGTCAGGAGGCCTCTCTCTTCCTGTTTGAATGGCCAGTTCTTGACCAAAATAAGCTCTAAAGAGGAACAGGCTGACAGAAGTTTGGCAATGCAAGACTATTTCACACCTGATTAGGAATTAGTGTCAGCAATAGTTTTTGTTGTTCGTGCAGCACTGTGGTTGGTTTATTATGTCTGGAGTGTCTCTTTCACAGTAGAATGCATGAACTTCCAATATTACAGCATTTCCTGTTTGGGTTTCTGTGCGTTCATCAGACTTCCTGTGGTCATTGACTCCCAGATAAGGGCATGGGGCATTTTCTGCTCTCTGATGCCAAGTCTTTATTAAAGCTTCTAGGTCCTTTAGGCTATATGAAATTTTCTAGGCAATGTTTTGGCAGCCCACTCTGTGTTGTTGAAAGGTGTTAGCTATTAAAACCCATTTTATAGACTAATTTTACACAGCATATTTTACATAGCTGCATTATATCATGCTCTAGCCCTGTAGAAACATAAAGTGATACCTTAAAGTCCTCATGAAATCAAAAATGACTATATTTACTTTGTTAGCGCACATTGCTAAACTTGAGGTGAACAATTAATAAAGTTCATCCACTGAAAAAAAAAAAAGTTTATCTTGGTAATCTTTAATCAAAATCTGAGCATTTGCTTCCGCTCTGGAATGGCATTCCTTCTCTGATGACGTCAGTTTGATGGCTTGGGCCTTGACTTGGGCAGAATATCCTTAATCACACCCCTCCAACTGTTAGGTTGCTATGAGTGAAATAAAACCCCACCTTCTATTCAATAATCTGTTTCAGTTGGAAATACGTCACTATACTGAAGTGCAGCAACTTCCGGTTCACGCTGAATTTTCACAACTTAATCATCTAGCAATGCTTGTTTTATTCAGAGAGGTTAATTAAAATGGTCATTTATCGCAGACTAGACTTGGGCTTCTGTTCCTACATCCCTGTTTAGATCCATGAAACTGAAATTAAAGTTTGTCAGATTAGTTCTTTCCTCTGATATAGTTTCTGAAACTGACCAGGAAGCTTCCATATCTCTCCTTTCTGTTAAAGCCATGCTTATGTATATTGTGAAATTGTTATTTAAATATTATTATCTCTTTATCTTTGATGAAAAATCTAATAAGGCAGCAATCTGCATGATGCAATCTGCAGATTTTTATTGCATTTTCTGCACTTGTTTTTAGGGAAAGTTGCCTGAAATGGTTTTTAAAAAAGTGTTGCGCTCTCATAGATAATTAACACTTTTTCAAAATTAGCCAAAATATTGAATAAACTATTATTTTTACTTCTGCAAATTTTTTTGCATTTCCACATGCCACAGTGGAGTACTGTATATCTAAAATATTTGATATTTTGATATCTTTTTTTCTTTCTTCATTCAGGGCGAAAATAACCTATGGCGGAAGTTGAATCGCAAACTGAGAGACTCTGAGTAAGCTGGACTGTGCCTGTCCCATAATCTCCGCTAGTCGGGTCAAGGGACCATGGGAGATGGAGGTGTCAATGCGGTGGGAGAAGGGGTGAATCAGTCCCACGTGCTCTTTGACCACTTTGTCCAGGCCACCACCTGCAAAGGCACTCTCAAGGCTTTTCAAGAGCTTTGTGACTTCCTGGAACTCAAGCCCAATGAATACCGTGTGTTCTACCACAAACTCAAGTCCAAGCTCAACTACTGGAAAGCCAAAGCTCTCTGGGCCAAGTTAGACAAGCGCGCCAGCCACAAAGAATACAAAAAAGGAAGGGCCTGTGCCAACACCAAGGTATGAAAGTTTCCCTGGTGTGAAAGAGAGCGTTTTGGTTATTAGTTCTCAAACTTGCAATGTTCTGGTATTGCTTGAAATAGATTCTTTATGGACTTTGTGGCTTGATGATTTGGTTTTTACTCCTCATGGCCTGTGTTTCTCAGTGTCTGATCATTGGAGCTGGACCATGTGGTTTACGAACAGCCATAGAGCTGGGCTTCCTTGGAGCCAAGGTGGTTTTGCTGGAGAAGAGGGATGCATTCTCCCGAAACAATGTGCTCCATCTTTGGCCTTTCACCATTCATGATCTGAGGGGTCTTGGAGCCAAGAAGTTCTACGGCAAGTTTTGTGCTGGAGCCATCGACCATATCAGTGAGTAGTATATCAAACTATTTTTCTTATAGAGAGAAATGAACCTTTACAGTACAGACATCCATTACAGATCCCAGTACAAGTGGACATCACTAAACATAGATGTAAATGGGTTACGAGGCACATTGGCGACTTTCAGTTACTCTAACCACCTTCAGAGGTGTTCAAGGACTCCCAGCAAGTGTAGTGTAAATACTAATGCGTACTGAGTCATCCCAGACATTGAATGGCTGCCTACTCATGTAATCATTGTGGGATGTGTTGGGGAAAACCTGCCAAAACAAGGTCTTTAAACTTTGCCAGCAAGATAGAACAGTTGGACTTGTGGAAGTGATGTACCTAATCAGAGAAACTCCTCTAGAATATCTTGTCCACGTCTTGATTCAGATTTTAATACCATGTGTAAATGGGGTCTCAGATGTGCTTTCTGTTTTTGCAATCTCTTAATGCAGGTATTCGCCAGTTGCAGCTGATGCTTTTGAAGGTAGCTCTTCTCCTTGGCATCGAGATTCACGTCAACGTGGAGTTCAAAGGCCTCATTGAGCCACCAGAAGACCAAGAGAATGAGAGTAAGATCACTTTCTCATGTCCTTTCCATGCTAAAGTTCAGCTGTTCCAATCGTTTGTTTTAATTTCCACATAAATACCAGTCGTTCTAAAGAGCCTAGGCATATCCTGAACAAATACCAAGTCTTGCGGAGAAATGACTTGTCTGTCATTGCTGAACATGCTGTTGGTTTTTCCAGGAATTGGGTGGCGAGCCGAGGTCCACCCCAAAACACATCCAGTCAATGAGCTAGAGTTTGATGTCATAATTGGGGCAGATGGGAGGAGAAATACACTGTCAGGTAAGAATATAACACTACATACAGCATATATAATCGTAAATGAGAACAATGTCCTCTTTTTGAATCTTTGGTTCTTGTCTAGACAGGAAAAAAAAAAAAATAGTGGTGCTTGCTAACCTCAGCGTGCAGCTTGTGTGTAATGTGCACCATTTATCCTGCAGACATGAATGATATCTCAAATCATGCTGCTTATTGTGAGAAGTGTGCTTATACTTGACTAAGTGATCGAACTTGGCAAATCGAACTTGGAGAAAAATCTTGTAGACTTGCACTAATGTTCAAATGTTTGTAGGATTTTTTGTAAGATTTTTACATTATTTTGAAAGAAGTCTCTTATGCTCACCAAGGCAGCATTTATTTGATCAAAAACTGTAAAATTATGTAATATTATTACAATTTGAAATAACTGATTTCTTTTTTATTTTTATTTTATGCTAATTATTCCTGTGATACACAGCTGAATTTTCAAGATCCATCCATTACTCATATCTATCTATCTATCTATCATTCTTATGAATGTTTATTATGTCTCTTCAGGTTTTAAGAGGAAGGAGTTCAGGGGCAAACTGGCTATCGCTATCACAGCTAACTTCATTAACCGCAACACGACTGCAGAAGCGAAGGTGGAGGAGATCAGTGGAGTAGCCTTCATCTTCAACCAGAAGTTTTTCCAGGACCTTAGAGAAGCCACAGGTACAACAAGCACTCTTATTCAATATATGTCAGATCTTGATGTTCCAGATGGAACTTAATTACATCTGTGAACAGATGCAAACAACTTCCTCTTTCGATCTCTGTCCCCCTTTTTCTCCCCCCTCGACATGCTGTCTGTCACATCTCCACTTCAATCTCTTCTTCCTGCTCGCTCATTTTGTCTTTTTCTCTTTTGGTTTGCCTCCACAGGAATTGACCTGGAAAACATTGTCTATTATAAGGATGACACGCACTACTTTGTAATGACTGCCAAAAAGCAGAGCCTGCTGGAGAAGGGCGTCATTCTACATGTGAGTGATCAAAGAATTTGACTGCCGCCAGTTTTCTAACTAATCTCCACACTTTTATTCGCACTTCTCCCTCCCTCTTTATCTTTGTCTCTTCCTGTTTGCCTTTCTCTGTCCCTTAGAAAGTGCTAGCACACTTCTGCTCAAGGCAGATGATTTGAGATGCAGCACAAACATGAATTGAAAAAAATATGTTTTGGGTGTTGCATGCCAAAATATGAGACCAAAGTACCTTAGCCAGATGTGAATATTTACTACCATTCAAAGGTTTGAGATCAGTTACTTTTAAAAAAAATTTTAAAGAAATTTTTAAGAGTTTTTATTCATCAATAATGCATTGCTTTTATCAAAGTTATAGTAAAGGCGTTTATAATGTTGCAAAATAATTTTATTTCAAATAGTGTTATTTCTGAACTTTCTATTCATCAAAGAATCCTCAGAAAAATCTGTCACACGTCTGTCAAAAAAAAAAAGTAGCACAACTGTTTTCATCATTGATAACAAGAAGAAAAGTTTCTTTAGCACCAAATCAGGATAATAAAATGTTCTAGGTGTTTAATTCTGTCTTTAGGAGGCTTTTGGCCATAGGAGTGTAAATAATCATTACTTTGGGCGGACAGTCTGTTCCCTTTTATTCACAATGAGCTCTTCTGCTCTGATCCCAGTACTGCCAAGTTTGTTGAATCATTAACAGGGAGCCTCAGTCCCAGCCATTACTCTCACACTCACACACAAACTCTTGCATAATACAGCTGATATAATGATGCACAGTAATGACATCAATTAATGTAGCCCGATAGGTTGCGAGAAAGGGATGCTTACTTTGCATTTTTCAGGATAAATGACAAAATTCCACTGGACAAAACACTTGTTTTAATATGTAGGATTATGCCTTAAGTGTAATGGTGCTCAGAATGAAGCCATTTTAAATGAGTGTCAGTGCTGAGAGTCCTCATCTGTTTTAAAGAGCCTGACTGTTAGCAGAAACAATCACTGCTCGCTCGTAGCAACATGAATCAGAGAGGAAGATTTCTCTACCAATCATCAGCTTCCTAAGCTGGACTTTGCCATCAACCATTACGGCCAACCTGATGTGGCCATGTTTGACTTCACCTGTATGTACGCCTCAGAGAACGCAGCGCTCGTCCGCCAGCGCAACGCCCATAAGCTGCTAGTAGCCCTGGTGGGGGACAGTCTTCTAGAGGTGAGTGGAAAACCGATATGGAGGAGGGAAATAAGACTATGCTCATGTAAGGGAGTTTTTTATTTGTTATAACCTACTTTAATAGAACCAGATGGTTTTCCATGAAGTACCGCAAAATTGGCTTTTGCTCTTCTTCAACCTCTTCCTTTGACAAATTTCAACTTCTGAAAATACATTTTCTCACATAAATCTGAAACCACTGTGGTAATGAAAGCATTAAGTTAAAACCCCCCACACAGTTACACTAGCTAGACCGCGATTGTGAGGGCAGTTTTTCCATCTTCTTCCAAACAGAAGGTGACTGATTTCTAATATGAACTGTACAGCTGTTCATTTATCAATTTTAGTGTATGAGGAACAAGTTGGCTGATGGATATGTGCCTTTTTTTGTGTGTGTATATAGCCGTTCTGGCCGATGGGCACTGGAATAGCAAGAGGTTTCTTGGCAGCCATGGATGCAGCGTGGATGGTGCGGAGTTGGGCTCATGGAAGCTCCCCTTTGGAAGTGCTGGCTGAACGGTAAGACATGCTATGTACAGAATGGAATGCTAGTGTGCTGCTTACAGCATGCTGTGCAGTATAAACTGTATATTCCAACCATTTTATTGTTTTTAAAAATAATGCATAATATACAGTCTGCAATAATAAGTCTTTCAAAAGGTGCTTTGGCTGTTTTCACATGGCCTCACTATGTTGCTTGTTCAGTTCAGGAAATGTAAACCTATGATAATCAAAACAATGCAATTTAGCATTTTAATCCAATTTGTGTCTGAATATTTAAACTTTTCTCATACTGTAAAAATAGTATGAGTAATATAGTGTTATGCTATTCCAAACACACCCAGAGTGATACAGAACTTATGATGAGGTTGACAGTGATTGTGTCTTCAAACGAAGCAGTAAACAGCTCAAGTCCCTGCAGGCCGTCACTTACTGTGGCGCTTGTTTTCTTCCTGCAGTGTTATTTTGCTGCATACTGCAGGGTAATTCACAGTGTCAAAGCACTTTTCAACTTGTATGCAATAAGCAGTGTGTTTGTGGGGAAGCAAAAGTGTTTTACGAGCAAGTAGCTTGCATGATGTCTCTAGGGTTTTATCTTGAGACATCACTAATGGGATGAATGCCAAAATGAAGGGAATTTGGGTCTGAAATCATGGTGTGTAGTAATCATGAGCGTGGCTCCCTTGGGTTTCAGGGAAAGTATCTATCGACTGCTGCCTCAGACGACACCAGAGAATGTGAGCAAGAACTTTAGTCAGTACAGCGTGGACCCGACGACACGGTACCCCAACATCAGCCTTCACCAAGTGAGACCCAACCAGGTGGGATTATGCACATCTGACCCTTCAGAAAACCCAGCTGCAAGTTTTGTCTAGATATGTTTGCTAATATCTTAAAAAAAAAAAATTTCATACTGTACATTATCATGTTGTGATCCCTAAATTCAGTTTGTGTTTACAATTGCTATAAAGTTTTTTAATTAATTATTTTTTTCCCAAAAAAATATTAATATTGGCCATTTATCAGTTATTTGCTATAACATAAAACAAATATATGCTTATTTGTTTCTGTCCAAACTTTAATATTGGTGCATCCCAAAAAATAAAGTTTCTGATGTTACATTCTTTCTTTTTTTTGGCTTTTGTGTAAATCTGTAAAGAAGGTAATTAATTTTGTGCACATTTCATTTGTTGTCACTTCATGCACATATTGACATTTTATCTGCCTTCTGCCTGCTTTCTAGATATTGGCATCAGAAAAAAATGTCTGACAACTAGTTATCTTGGATAATGGTGACCCTCCTAAGGAATAAACATGAGTTCTAATAACTTTACAACATAATTGTCTGCAGGTACGGCATCTGTTAGACACCGGAGAAACCAGGGATTTGCGTGTCGACATGGAGAATGTGGTCAACTCTTCAACTCCTAAACTCACAAGAAATGGTTGGTAGATTTAGTGTCACATTATTATTGTACGTCAGCTGTGGATGCATTAGTTTTCCATATATTTATTTAGGTGTTTTTCTACACATTGGATAGTCTCAAATGTAAATGTGTATAACTTGATTTATTCTCATCCTAGACATTCTGCTTGAGAAGCAATTGCAAGGTAATTTTGTGTGCGACTCTAATCCTAATGCATGATGTTCTACAGGCTTCTACGTTTCAACAAGCTTTGTGCAGTTTATTGTATCAAAAGAGTAACTCTGACATGGAATGAAAAGTTGTCTTTGAGCGCTTTAGAATTAAATGCAACTATGCACTAACAAATATTTGTGGATTTTCACAAACTTATCAATGCCGTCGATGTCTTGAATGTTTCATAACCTCTCAAAAAGGAATGAAATGCACCATGAAAGTTCTTCAGACGCTGCTCTGGTCATGTGACTAACTCCGATTGGATGTTGGCGCATTCCATTACTGAATATGTACATTCTTGCTTAGGCACCACTTGACTTTGCTTACCCCCATCAGAATCCATTGTGCGCTCCAGTAAGCTGCTGAACTGGTGTCAAAGGCAGACGGAGAGATACAGAGGTGTCAGCGTGTCTGATCTCACCACGTGCTGGAAGAGCGGCCTGGCCCTGTGCGCGCTCATCCACTGTTACAGACCAGACCTCATGTAAGTGCAGTATGCCACATGCTGATCCCAACAAAAGCTCTGTGTTATTACGGTGCTATATTTAGAGATGCAGGACTGGAGCACAAACGCTGCCGCAGAGAATCAGAGATTCAGTTCATGCAAAGAATAACAAAACTTGAATTGGAAAGGACGTGTAAGTCATATGCCCACGCAGTGTGAGAAGACCGGAGATCAAGCAAAGTTAAAAAGAAAAATGTTTGACATTTTAGAGAGTTTTAAGGTTTTAGTGGTGGTTTGATAATGAGCTTTGGACTATCATCATAAAAGATGCACACTCTCTACTGTAGTTCTTTCCATCATTAAAAATAGAGCCCGACCGATATATCGTTTAGCCAATATTATTATTATTATTATATTTATTTATTTATTTATTTTTAAAGAAATGTATACTTTCATTTAGCAAGGACACATTAAATTGATCAGAAGTGACATTTATAACATTTATTCTGTAATAGGAGACAGAAAACTAAACACAAAACAAAAGATCTGATGAGCCCAAGATTCAACAGATTTGTTATTAAAGGCATACATAGTTCACCTAAAATAGAAAATTCTGTGATCATTTATGCACCCTTATATTTTGAATAATGTTTGGAACCATTGATAACTCATTGATTTCCATAGTATTTTTTACCTACTCTGGAAGTCAGTGGGGACTAACAACTGTTTGGTTACTCACATTCTTCAAAATACCTTATTTTATGTTCAGCAGAAGATAAAAATTCATACAGGTTTGGAACAACTTGAAGGTGAGTAAATGGTGTCAGAATTTTCATTTTTTGTATGAACTGTCCCTTTAAGCTGTGGAATATCAGTCAGCAAAAACTTGAGTGCACCTTTAAGCGATAATGTCATTGCTATTGCTAATATTACTCAAATGTTTCTTCTGCTGTGGTAGTTAATTTGTCCTCACCTCATTACTTTTGATAAGTTATTCATAGCTTTGTTTTTCATGTAGTATTTGTTTACTTGGCTCTGGATGAAACGCTTTAAAGCTTAAGTCTATGGAAAACCATTGAAACTTTGAACGGCCATATCTCCGTAAAGGCGCGGCGAATCCGCACCAAATTCGGGGGATCCTTTCAGCTCGAGGAACCCTCTCGAAAGCGAATCGATTGTACGTCTCGAGGCCCTCTTTCGAATGTGACAATTGTTAAATGCCCTGCCTCCATTACATATCTTTGTCACGTCATTATAAGTGTTTGATCACCACATTTGAGTGATCATTGCAAAAAATGTGTTTATGTATATATATTCTGTTTATGT
>NW_015628726.1:2083392-2088841 GCF_001515625.1 Sinocyclocheilus rhinocerous | reverse complement strand
GGTATCGGCCCCAAAAAAACCATATCGGTCGGGCTCTAATTAAAAAGGTTTTAGACTAAAAGAAATGCATAATACCTTGTGACGAATGTTTAAAATGATGTCGACACAAATAAGATACACTACTATTCAAAAGTTTGGGGTCAGAAAGATAGTATATCTTATAAATAGTATAATAATATAGATATTAATAAGATATAGTATAGTAATATCAGAACCTACTCTGGAAGTCAGTGGGGACTAACAACTGTTTGGTTACTCACATTCTTCAAAATACCTTATTTTATGTTCAGCAGAAGATAAAAATTCATACAGGTTTGGAACAACTTGAAGGTGAGTAAATGGTGTCAGAATTTTCATTTTTTGTATGAACTGTCCCTTTAAGCTGTGGAATATCAGTCAGCAAAAACTTGAGTGCACCTTTAAGCGATAATGTCATTGCTATTGCTAATATTACTCAAATGTTTCTTCTGCTGTGGTAGTTAATTTGTCCTCACCTCATTCCTTTTGATAAGTTATTCATAGCTTTGTTTTTCATGTAGTATTTGTTTACTTGGCTTACTCATCTGTTGAGTACAGCACACTATAGGAACAGTATGACTGGGTAAGTTTCTCTTTTGCAAAAGGCCAGGAACTCATGCTGTAGTTATTCTTACACCGGGTTCTGTTACTTAGAGCAGCTGAAAGCCCCATTAGCTTTTGAGCGTACATTAGTATTATCATAACTCTCAATTAGAGCAGATGCTGAAGAAAGAATCTCTTATGCTCAAAGTCTGTTATGCTCACCAAGGCTGCATTTATTTGATCAAAAATTTGGTAAAACATTAGTATTGAGAAATATTATTATTGTATTCTATTTTATTATATTTCTAAATACAATTTTTTCCTGTGGTGGCAAGTAAAATTTTAAGCAGCCGTTACTCCAGTCTTTTTAAGTCACTTTTTAACACTTCCCTATGGTTTTCTAACTTGCTAAATAACATGATTATGGTTTATGGAGATGTTTCTCATGCTGCAATGTCTTATAACTGTAGTGACTTTGACTCGCTGGATGAGAAAGATGTGGAGAAGAACAACCAGTTGGCTTTTGACGTGGCCGAAAAAGAGTTTGGGATTTCTCCCATCATGACCGGGAAGGAGATGTCTGTTTTGGTGGAGCCTGACAAGCTCTCCATGGTGATGTACCTCAGCCAGTTCTACGAGATGTTCAAGGACACTGTGCCACCTGGTGGTGAGTTGTAGCTCTACAAAAATGAATCCAGAGAAAATTGCAAAACCAAACAGGAATGTCAAGCCAATATTGGAGTGTTTATGCTATTCCCTAGCATGCAGTTCATTCATAGAGTGTAGTAGTTATTATTCATATTTTTGTGTTTCAGAAAACCACAATCTGAGCCCTGAGGAGAAGGCTGCATTGATTGCCAGCACTAAATCACCCATCTCGTTCCTCAGTAAACTGGGTCAAAGCATCGCCATCTCCCGCAAACGAAACCCCAAGGTAGTCAAGTTTCTTTTTGTTACTGCAAAATTATTGATTATTGTGATCTTAGCTTATCCTACACAAATTTTGTATAGGATAAAAAAGAAAAGGAACTGGATGGACTGGGAAAAAGACGAAAGACCAGCCAGGCTGGACAGTCTGAGGATGTAAGGCCATATCTTCCTGGATCAGTGGATGTGTAACATACTGCTTTGTGTATGTACTTGTCTAAATCCATTAATTCCTGTTCTCCAACATCACAGGAAGATCTGCAGAGGGTTAATCGAGACGACAGGCCCTCTATAGCTACATCTCTGGCAGAACGTAAAATTGACTCGGCTGCAGCAGTGAACAACAACAATAAAGTGAAGGTGATGGCCACACAGCTGCTAGCGAAGTTTGAGGAGAACGCCCCGACGCAGTCCACCGGACTCAAGCGACAGGTGGGTTAGAATTTATGTGTTTGCACAGTTGCTCACTAAAATGACTGTGGACTTTTTATGACATTTGTGGATTCTTATAGTAACAAGTGTAATAAAGAGTCTTCATCAACAATTAATTTTGTAAGCAAAGTTGGCAACAAAATGATTGTTGTTCTGCAATAATGCCTGACTGACTGTACCAGTGTTATTTTATTATGATGTATATACAATTATAATATTTATTAATATTTTGAATTAGCTTTATATATATTTATTTATATTGTATATATATTATTTTATTTTAATTTTATGTGCTTTTGTCGTTTTTATTATTTATTTTTTCATTTTTACTTTATTTTTAAGTAATTTTAGTACTTACACTTATTTCGTTTAGTTACCAAGGCAACAATTTAAAGTTTTTCATCTAATATTTATGTTTCATTTTATTTTAGTAAAATTTTTCTTTTGGGGGGGGGGTAAGTTAACAATAACACTAGATTGTACTTTATCCCTTCAATCTGTACAAACTACTGTTTAATTTTAAACTTCAGTTAAATCAAAAATTAATCTTTACTTACCAGGAAATAGGTAAAGTACTACATGAACATATGTAGTTACTGTGCCAAACTCAGCTGTCAATTTCAAGTAGTTTTTGGTAGTGCTGGGCGGTATACCGGTTCATACCGAATACCGGTGTTTATTTTTGTTATGATATGAATTTTTAAAATACCGCAATATCGTGCATGTCGTTAAAACAACGTTCGGAACGCGACACTGTTTGAAAGGGGTCCCTTTTCACTGTCGCACTGTGTTGAGGGAACAGCTGTATGTGTTACTAAGCGTGAAAGTTCAGAAACTGAAGCTGTAGAACTAATAGAACGTGATGATGACAGAAGAACTCATCCACAATATCCACATTGACCGCCACAAATATCCACCGCCCCCTGCCATCAGCTCCCGCGTCTCACACACACACACGAGCACGACTTTAGCACTAGATTTAGCAACTTTCAGACCCTTTTAGCGGCTTTTTTCCATAGAATATTCATACTGACAAACCTAGCGACTTTTTTGGTTAAACCTTAGCTATGGTTTCAGTTGGAAGATTTCGCCAGTGCTGTCCCACGAACACGAAACTTTCAGACCCTTTTAGCGGCTTTTTTCCATAGAATATTCATACTGACAAACCTAGCGACTTTTTTGGTTAAACCTTAGCTATGGTTTCAAATAGAAAATATATACATGCATGAAAAAAAAAATACCGTCATGTACCGTGAAACCGGTATAATTTTGAAAAATACCGTTATATAAATTTTTGGTCATACCGCCCAGCACTAGTTTATGGCAGTGTTAGTATATCACGTTGTGAATCAACATTACTTTTGCAGTGCTATTTGGGTGATTTATTTATGTGGGAAGCATAAAAACCCATGTGGTTATAAGGTTTGTTTAACCAAGTGGGATGAATCCTCTTCTAAACTGCTGTTACTTACTGCTAGAAGTGCACAGCATGCAGAGATTGTTTGAAATGATCAGTTTTATACAGGAAAATTGACTCCGAATCATGCTGATCCATTCTAATGGAGTAGCCAGCAAGAATGACTGGCATGAGAGAGGACTTGGGAGCTTTTTATAGGAAGCTAAACCCTTCCTGATGCTCTGCATCAGTGTGATGCTGATGTGTTTGACACTGTTACCTACTGGAGCCATGCAAGATAAAGGGTTATCTATACACTACTGTTCAAAAGCTGTTCAAAATTAATAAATTTGTTCAGAAAGGATGCAATTTAATTTATTTGACCTTTATTTAACCAGGTAAAACTTTCTGAGATTAAAAATCTCTTTTACAGAAGTGATCTGGCCAAGATGCAGCACTACATTTCATAAGAAGAACACTAAAACAATGTGTTGAAAACAATTTAAAACATTTACAAATTAATTCTTCCTTCAACAGCTCATTAATCAAGAATTTAAAATTGTTCATTGACACTAAGGTCTGCAACTTCAAATTATTTGTAAAAAGTTCCAATCATTGGGCGCTGCAAACTGAAAAGCTTGTTTTCCAAATTCAGTTCGTACAAATAGAACCGAAAGAATGTACAAGTACTGTGAGCACAGAGAATAAGCTCCAAGAGCTTTAGGCTGGGTGAGGGAATGTGGAGGCAGTAAACCCAAGATGGATTTATAGATAAACGTGTACCAGTGGTTACGTCTGTGTGTTGATAATGACATCCAACCAACTCTATTATACAAATCACAATGATGGGTACTAACATTACAATTTAATATAAATCTGAGTGCACCGTGATACAGAGTGTCCAAAGAACCTAAAAGTTTGGTAGACACCGATTTATACAGAATGTCTCCATAATCAATGACTGGCATAAATGTGGCAGAAACCAATCTTCTTCTTGCCCCGGATGAAAAGCAGGGTTTATTTCTGTAATAGAACCCAAGCTTTACCTTTAGTTTTGTCCTTAATTGATTAATATGGGATTTAAAAGATAAGGAGACATCAAGCATAAAACCGAGATATTTATATTCTGTCACTACATCAATTATAGTACCCTGTAAGGTTTTGAGTGATAGTTAATTTGCCACTTGTTTCTTTGATCTCGAAAATAACATAACTTTAGTTTTAGTCACATTCAAAGTCAGTTTTAGGCCACAAAGCCTTTGTTGCACAACATCAAAAGCACTCTGGAGTAAGGACACCGCTTGGTTTAATTTAGGTGCGCTACAATAAATAGTGTCATCAGCGTAAAAAGGAAAATTAACATGACCAATATTAAAATCAAGATTAATAATATAAATAATAAAAAGCAAAAGCCCCAAAACAGATCCCTGAGGAACACCCCTCATAATCTGCAATGGTGCAGATGAATGGCCTTCCATTTGCACACATTGTGTTCTACCCACTAAGTAGCTTTCGAACCAAGAGGTTGTCTCATTTGACATTCCAATTTGTTTCAATCTAGTTTTTAATAAACTGAAATCAACGGAATCGAAAGCCTACAATACAATAAATAAAAAATGACAGTAAAGTTTTTACTACAAGTTACAAAAGATTTCAATTTCAAATAAATGCTCTTCTTTGTAACTTTCTGTTAATCAAAGTATCCTGAAATGTATCACACTTTCCACAAAATACTCCAAACTTTTGAACGGTAGTGCATAGAAAATTTATTATCAAAATTTCTGATTCATGACCTCAAGAATCAAAATTATGCACTTTTAATTTCAGAGTTGGCTCAGTGATGACTATATCAGCTATAAATGATCGTTCAGTTCTCAATACAATCACTCACAGATGACCCTCTGTCACCTCTAACAGATGACCCGACTGTCCAAGGCCTGGATAAAGCTCGACACTTGCAGACAGGAGAGATGATCATCATTGTGGTGGTGCTTCTTATGTGGGCAGGTGAGACACTGATGTCAGCTCAAAGGAAATGTGTCGACTCTATTAATCCAAGTCATGGAATTCTGTTCTGACTGTTTATGCCTACTGTTTATGCTTGCAAACATTACCTCATGAATTATTAACCTC
>NW_015628726.1:2080707-2083114 GCF_001515625.1 Sinocyclocheilus rhinocerous | reverse complement strand
GTTCTCTGGGTGCTCTGGGTGACGGTCGATCCGTGCAAATTGAATGCTGACAGGAGGAGAGTTCAGCTTCACGCGATCTACATTAATATAAATCTGAGCGCACCGTGATACAGAGTGTCCAAAGAACCTAAAAGTTTGGTAGACACCGATTTATACAGAATGTCTCCATAATCAATGACTGGCATAAATGTGGCAGAAACCAATCTTCTTCTTGCCTCGGATGAAAAGCAGGGTTTATTTCTGTAATAGAACCCAAGCTTTACCTTTAGTTTTGTCCTTAATTGATTTTTAAAAGATATAAAAGATAAGGAGACATCAAGCATAAAACCGAGATATTTATATTCTGTCACTACATCAACCTGTAAGGTCTGTAAGGTTTTGAGTGATAGTTGATTTGCCACTTGTTTCTTTGATCTCGAAAATAACAAAGCTTTAGTTTTAGTCACATTCAAAGTCAGTTTTAGGCCACAAAGCCTTTGCTGCACAACATCAAAAGCATTCTGGAGTAAGGACACAACTTGGTGTAATTTAGGTGCGCTACAATAAATCACAGTGTCATCAGCATAAAAATGAAAATTAACATGACCAATATTAAAATCAAGATTATTAATATAAATAATAAAAAGCAAAAGCCCCAAAACAGATCCCTGAGGAACACCCCTCATAATCTGCAATGGTGCAGATGAATGGCCTTCCATTTGCACACATTGTGTTCTACCCACTAAGTAGCTTTCGAACCAAGAGGTTGTCTCATTTGACATTCCAATTTGTTTCAATCTAGTTTTTAATAAACTGAAATCAACGGAATCGAAAGCCTACAATACAATAAATAAAAAATGACAGTAAAGTTTTTACTACAAGTTACAAAAGATTTCAATTTCAAATAAATGCTCTTCTTTGTAACGTTCTATTAATATAAGAATCCTGAATAAAATGTATCTTGCTTTCCACAAAAATATTAAGCGGCACAACTTAAGGAGTATTCAACTGTGACAATAACAGGGAATGTTTCCTGAAGACGGAAATAATGGCTGCTGAAAATTCAGCTTTGCCATCACAGGAATAAATAATTAAAAAATATAATATTACTATTAAAATGTATTTCAAAGTACAATTTTGACTGTATTACTGATTAAATGAATGTAGCCCTGGTGAGCATGAGACACATCTTTCAAAAACATGAACAAATTGTATCAACCCCAAACTTTTGAACCATAGTGTCCACAAATGTATATCTGTAAAACTTATTCTCACACACAGATATCGAATGAATGATACAAAACTTTTTTTTTTAAACCCCCTGCTCATAATGCACTTACATTAGAAAAGAACAGCATCAACACTGCTAAATTTCTCATTTTTGGGAACAGGTTTGCAACAAAATAAGGTAATAATGACAATTTGGTGTGAACTATCACTTTAAAATGCTGTTAGCTCTGATTTTCAGTATATAAACGGGAAGATCTGTCACTGTAAGCCTGAAGAATTTGAGATTGAGGAGTTCGTACAAATCTCTGGGGTCCCAATAATTCTGCATGGTGCCACTGCACAGTATGGCTGTGGCATATGAGAGACAGTTTGTTAGGGTGAGTGTCTGTGTGTGTGTTTGGACTCTAGGCCCCATTGTGTTTATGTCGATCGATGAAACCCATGCTTGGCAGTGCCACTGGCATGTTAAGAAATCCAATGGGGTTAACAGGGCTTTATTCTCCCAAGGAACAAATGCCACACATTACGAACAAGCTGAAGAACCTTAGGAGAATTTGAACTCTGCCAGGTTTGCTAAGACTGATTAAAGCAAAGCTTTTCGGTGGATGAGATGTGCTGAATCAGGAAGTTCACTTTTAGTTGTTTGTAAGATGGTACAATGTGGTACATGTGCTCCCCAAAGAATGGACTTGAAAGAGGGAACGCATTTTCAAAGCACTTTCCCTGATGAAAAAAAAAGAAACTGTGCTAATCAAAGCTATATATATATATAGCCACTAACAACTCATGAAGGACATAGTGTTTTACAGAACGTATTTTATTGTAAAGCTATAAGGAAGGAGTACTTACAAGATAGTATTTCTTTGATTTGCTCAGCAAAAATAAAAGACAACATTTTTTTTTCTCGTGTTTAACATGCGGATATTGATAAGAACATAATGGAACGAATAAGGGCTAAACTCTTCAAAGCCACTGTTTTGCAAATAAGACACAAAAAAAGAAAAGTCATAAAAAGAAACAGTAAAACTTTAAAATAGACTAGAAGCCAGTGAATGGTTACTGATGACATTTTAGACAGGCACACCAACTGTGTGCCCCCAACCACTCACATCCTAACATATTCTACTTTAAAAAATATTTTACAATTTCAATTTGTCTTTCAACATGTTTTTTTTTTTGTTCTCTTTTTTTTTTTTTT
>NW_015628726.1:2077714-2080555 GCF_001515625.1 Sinocyclocheilus rhinocerous | reverse complement strand
GTTCTATTAATATAAGAATCCTGAATAAAATGTATCTTGCTTTCCACAAAAATATTAAGCGGCACAACTTAAGGAGTATTCAACTGTGACAATAACAGGGAATGTTTCCTGAAGACGGAAATAATGGCTGCTGAAAATTCAGCTTTGCCATCACAGGAATAAATAATTTTTTAAAAAATATATTAAAATAAAAAAGTTTTGTTTTTCAGCATAATAATATTTAACAATATTTCTGTTTTACTGTATTTTTATTAAATAAATGCAGCCTTGGTGAGCATTAGACTTCTCTCAAAAACAATTTAAAAAAATCTTACTGACCCCAAACTTTTGAACGGTAGTGTTTTTTTCAGGTGTTCATGCTCTGACTCATTTGGATGTCTGCTCATTCATCTGTTTCCTTATGCTTCCTGCATGAAGTAGTTTCAAACTCAGTCCCTGGTCACATGTTTTTAGTAGTTGTTGTTTTTAAGTTTTATTCATGCATGGCACATTACAGGTCTTTTTTCTGCAGTCAGTTCAGTCATTTACTTTCAGTTTCTCTCTGCATGCCTATCCTTATTTCTCTTTTCTCCCCCCCCCCTTTCCGTTCTTCTCACTTAAATGGATGTTAATGGCTTTGGCACTTCCTCACTTTTCATTGGTCACTTCACCCATCACGCACGTGCCACTGGTTACAGGGGGACTCCATGCCCGATCTGGGGCTCATACTGACCCCCTCTCCGGCCGCTCCCTCTCTGAAAGAGTCAGTGCGGCTGGCTCCAGTCCCTGCATGGAGGAAGGTAAACTGTAGTACAATCCCATGTTCCCAGATTCCCATTAACACTCTAAGTACCTGCTTACCTCTCTACTCATCCATATTTATTATTGTCTTTGTGACTAAATGAAATGTTTTTTTTTTAACTAAGCTTGTTTTGTTGAAATATGTCTTACATGTTCATTTTTCTTCATTTAGTCTTAATGCTGTTTCAAAAGCTAGTTTCTTGTCTGTTCGAGTTCAGAGTAGCCTTATATTTTACATAAATACTTAACATATTGTATAGATGTTATATTTTACTAAATTAAGTTCAAAAAGATGGAATTGAGGTATAAAAGAAGTGAATTTTGCATGAAACCATTCTTTTGTAAATTGACATACTAAATTGGCCTACCCAAAGGTAGTTTTATGAACGATTTACACAGAAATTCATTCTGCTCATGTGTCATGAATTGTTGTATACCTGGGTATTTGTCATTCAGGCATCAACATATATTTTCCCTAAATACTACAAGATACTTAACAGAATATGCTTCCTTCCCTCCTTGTTTTCTTTTGCAAAATAAATATATGCTACTGTTCCAAAGTTTGAGGTCAGTAATAATTAGAGTTAACACTTTAGAATAGGGAACACTGATTTACTATTAACTACGACTTTTCCCTCAATACATTCCTAATTTGCTGCTTATTAATAGTTAGTAAGGTAGTTGCTAAGTTTAGGTATTGGGTAGGATTAGGGATGTAGAATAAGGTCATGTAGAATAAAGCATTAATATGTGCTTAATTAGTACTAATAAATGGCTAATATTCTAGTAATGTGCATGCTAATAAGCAACTAGTTAAGAGGCCCTTAAATAAAGTGTTACCGAATTATAAAATGTTTTGAAAGAATTCTCTAATGCTCACCAAGGCTACGTGTATTTGATACAAAAAAAAACAATAAAATAAAAACAGTAATATTGTGAAATATTTTCACAATTTAAAATAACTTTTGTATTTTAATATATTTTAAAATGTGATGGCAGAGCTGAATTTTCAGCAGCCATTACTCCAGTTTTCAGTGTCACATGATCCTACACAAATCTTTGTAATTTGCTGATTTGGTCCTTTTTTTTTGTTATTAATGTAGAAAACAGTTGTGCTGCTTGATATTTATGTGGAAAACGTGATAATTTTTTCAGGATTTTTTATGAATAATAATAAAGGTTTATTTATATAGTGCCTTTCCAGTGCTCAAGGATGCTGTACAGTAAAGATACAATTTGAAAAGAAAAATATCAATATAATAAACAAAAATGACAAACACTAATACAAGTGAAAAAATTAGAATGAAAAAAGAAAAAAAACAGGACGCAAAATATGAATGATACCATTCAGAAAACAAAGGGATGCGGGACATAACTTACAAATGATAACATTCAGATAACAGGTGAGATAACTAGTGATTTAATTCAGAAATATTATTGAAACAGCGGAGAGATCGGGGGAGAGAATTCCATAGTTTGGGTGCAGCACCGCTGAATGATCTACCCCCCATTGAAACGAGGTGATACAGAGATATACTGAAAAGACCAGAATCAGAGGAGTGTAATGGGCGAGTTGGGTGTAAGGGAGGAGCAGTTCACAGAGATACCAGGGAGCCAGGCTGTGCAACGATTTAAAAGTAAGCAGGAGAATTTTGTATCTAATATACAGTAATATACAGCCGGAAGCCAATGGAGATTGAACAAAATTGAGGTGATGTGGGCAGAGCGCTTGGTGTGGGTGAGTATTCTAGTAGCAGAATTTTGAATATACTGTAACCTGGAAATTAAAACTTGCAGGTAAATGAGACAAAAGCATGAATAGTGGTTTCAGCATCTTTGACATTAAAGAGCAGGTCATATGGTATTTTAAAGTGTCCTAATATTGTGTTGAGTGTATTAATATTGAGTCCCCTACAACTGGTTTAAATGCATCTAAGGTCAGAAAACATTGTAATTTTCTCAGAATATACATTTAATATTAGAGTCATTTGCCAATGATTTGAACGATTCGTTCCAAGCAAGTTCGGAGCAAACCCCTCCCTTCCATAAGCCTACTCTGCT